>NC_079355.1:1232619-1253679 GCF_029582105.1 Oenanthe melanoleuca
CGCTGTCCGTCCCACACGAAGGCGGCGGGGCCGAGCGCGGCCATCAGGCGGCCCCGGGGCGCTGCCCAGCGGCCCCGCCCGGAGGAGCCGCCGCCGCCGCCGCTCCCGGTGCCGCTGCCGCTCCCGGTTCTTTTTCCGCCGCCGGTTCCGCTCCCCGTTCCTCTCCCGGCTCCTCTCCCGGTTCCCCTGGCGGCGCCGCTGGCGATGTCCCGCTGTCCCCAGGCCCGCGCTGCCCTCCCGCAGCCGCCGCGGCGCTGCAGCAGCGGCAGCAGCAGCAGCAGCGGCCGGTCCCGCGCGGAGCCGCCCCCGGGGCTGTTGCCGGCCCCGCCGCGGGCTCCGCTGGCCCCGCGGGCGGCGAGCGCGGCCAGCGGCCGCCACATGCCGCCCCCGCCGCGCCGCGCGTCGCGCCCCTTCTACGTCATAGGAGCGCGCCGCATCCTGATTGGTTGCTGGGTAAAGAAGCCACGCCCACCCGGAAATTATACCGGAAGGGGCAACAAGTGAGTGGGCGGGGCTTGTTCGTAGCCACGCCCCCTCCGCGCCGTTCCGGGCCTGGGGGCTCTCTGGGGTCTGCCAGTGACAGTTTATGGGCCCTGAGAGCTCCTCGCTGTCTGCGGGGATTATCTGGGGTCATGAAGCGGCGCCGCTTGTGCTGCCTCCGCTGACCCCGCGCTCCGTTGCTAAGCGGGCGCTCTTGTGTTACGTCATCAACGCGCGCCGCCACGCTGCTATTGGTGAGGGCAGCACCGCCCCGCGCGCTGATTGGCTGTGGCGGTAAGCCACGCCCACGTGCCTAAACCGGAAGTGAGGCAGAGACATCTGGTTGCCAAAGGGGCGGGGCTTGCCCCACCGGGGAGCCCTGGGGGGTCTGGCGGCGCTGTGGGTTCGGGGGACTCTGGGGGATCGCTGGGGGTCACTGGGGGTTCTGGGGCGCTGCTTGGGGTTATTATGGCGCGTTCCGCGCTCCGGGCGGTTCTGCCGTTCCCATTGGTCCGGGCAGTCCCGCCCCACGCGCTGATTGGCTGGAGGAGCCACGCCCACCAGCGGGAAAGGGGCGGGGCTTGGGGGGCCACGCCCCCCTTGTTGTGCTATGGGGCGTGGATTAAAAGGAATTCTTGGGGTTACAGGGCCGTATTTGGGGTTATGGGGTCTTGGATTATAAAGGATTTTATGGGATTATGGGGCCATGTTTGGGGTTATGGGGTGAGGTGTTATAGGGGATTTTATGGGGTTACAGGGCCATGTTTGGGGTTATGGGGTGAGGTGTTATAGGGGATTATTTGGGTTATGGGGCCGTATTTGGGGTTATGGGGTTATTTGGGATTATAGGGGATTTTATGGGGTTACGGGGCCGTGTTTGAGGTTATGGGGTCAGGGGTTATAGGGGATTCTGGGGCTATATTTGGGGCAGTAGGGCATTATTTGGGTTGCTGTGGGTTATGGGGTTTGGGGGCTATAAGGGATTATGGGGTCTGAAGGTTTATAGAGGCTTCTGGTGTCTGGGAGCTCTTTGGGGTTTTTATGGGGTTATGGGGTCTGGAGAGGTTCTGGCGGATTGTGGGGTCTGGGAGTTTTGGGGTTCAGGGCATAGGGTTGCTTTTAGGGACCCAGGACAGTTTTTTGGGGTTAAGAGGGGTTTTTTGGGATTCAGGGCTCTTTTATGGGATCCAGGACAGATTGTTAGGGCACGGGACAAATTTTTGGGATCCAGCCCAGTTTTTATGGGATCCAGGACAGATTTATGGGATCCAGGACAGATTTATGGGATCCAGGACAGATTTATGGGATCCAGGACAGATTTATGGGATCCAGCCCCTTTCCCAAACACAACCCTGGGATTCTTTCCACCCCTTTATTCCCCCAAAATCCCAAACCCCGACAATTCCTGGGACACGCCGCCCTCCCTCCTCCCATCCCTTTCTTTTCCTGGGTTTTTTTTGGGAATTCTTTCCCGAAAATCCCGTTTTTCACAGATTTATTCACGCCCTCTTTGCATATCCAGGGAATCGCGAAGCTTTTCCCGGCCGATCCCAAATCCCAAATCCTGGGATGTTCCCCAGGGGTTTTAGGGTCAATTCAGCCCCTCCTGAGCCTTTCCAAGGATTTTTTTTGTTTTTTCTGGGATTTTTTCCAGGATTTTTCCAGGATTCCCATCCCAGGGGAGCTCTTGCATAGCCAGGGGGGAGAAAAAATGGGAAAAAAAGGGAAAAAAGAGCAGGAAAATTGGGATAAAAGCATTGGGACCTACAAGGAGCCAGATCCTGGGGTTAAAATTCCCAAAAAATTCAGGAGCTTCCCTAAAAAAATCCGAAAAATTCCAAGATTGGGAATTTTGTTGGAAATTCGAATCCTTATGGGATTTTTTTTCTTTTTTTTTTTTTTTTTTGGCCCATAAAAATTTCTGGGATTAGTCCTGGGGAGGTTGGAAAAATCAGAGAGGGGAAAAAACTGGGAATTGTGTGGGGAAAAAGCAGGAAAAGTGGGATGGGCGTGGAGGGATTTGCATAAAAGCTCCGGGTTCTTCCAGCAGGGCTCATCCCGATCTCCCGGGAGCCCAAAATTCCCAAATTTTGTGGGGTGAGGGATGGGATGATCCCAAAAAAGAAAACCAACCCCAAAGGCGATCCCGGAATTCCCAGAGCCTGGAATAAAGTGCAGAATGTCCATGGGGGGAAAGGGGAGCAGGGATGGGAATTCCCAAATTTTTAAATAGGAGGATAAATATTCCCGTGGGAAAAGGGGTCTGAGCTGGGAGAGGGGGCTGGGCTGGGATTGGGGATCCCAAAATTCTCATTCCAGGAGAATCCCAAAGTTCTCAGTCCATGGGGACCCCAAAGTTCTCAGTCCAGGGGGATCCCAAAATTCTCAGTTCAGGGGGATCCCAAAGTTCCAAATCTGTTGGGAATTGGGGATCCCAAAGTTCTCATTTAGAAGAGAATGGTGGATCCCAAAGTTCTCATTCCACAGGAAACCATGGATCCCAAAGTTCTCAGTCCAGAGGGACCCCAAGGTTCTCAATCTGTTGGGAACTGGGGATCCCAAAGTTCTCATTCCATGGAGAATGGTGGATCCCAAAGTTCTTGATCCACAGGGAATTGGGGATCCCAAATTTTTCAGTCCATAGGGAATCTGGGATCCCAAAGTTTTCAGTCCAGAGGGACCCCAAGGTTCTCAATCTGCTGGGAATTGGGGATCCCAAAGTTCTCATTCCATGGAGAACTGAGAATCCCAAAGTTCTCATTCCAAGGGGATCCACTGGGAGTTGGGGATCCCAAAGGGAATTCTCCTTCCAGGGGAATGGTGGATCCCACTCCCCTCGTTCCGAGGCCCTGGAGCAGCCCCTGGGATCCACCTGGAGAAATCCTTATAGGAAATTCCTGGGATCCATCCAGAGAAATCCTTATGGGGAATCCTGGGATCCACCCAGAGAAATCCTTATGGGGAATCCTGGGATCCACCCAGAGAAATCCTTCCCAGGGAATTCCTGGGATCCACCAGGAGAAATCCTTTGCTGGGATCCACTGGGAAGAACTCCCAGGATCCATCCAGGGAAATCCTTCCCTGGGGGAGTTTCTGGGATCTACCCCAACAAATCCTTCCCAGGAAGAGCTGCTGTGATCCATCCAGGACAATCCTGTATTGGAGGAGCTCCTGGGATCCACATGGAGAAATCCTTCCCTGGCAGAACCCCCAGGATCCATCCAGACCAGTCTTTCCCTGGAAGAGTTCTGGGATCCATCCAGAACAATCCTTTATTGGAAGAACTCACGAGATCCACCTGGAGAAATCCTTTGGTGGAAGAGTTCTGGGATCCACCTGGAGAAATCCGTCCCTGGGAGAACCCCTGGGATCTGTCCAAAGCATCCTTGGCTGGAAGAGCTCAAGGGATCCACCTGGAGAAATCCTTCCCAGGAAGAGTTCTTGGGATCAATGTATTAGGAGAACTCCTGGGATCCCTTTGCTGGAAGAGTTGGTGGGATCCATCCAGACCAATCCCTCACTGGAAGAGCTTGTAGGATCCATCTGGAGAAATCTTTGCTGGAAGAGTTCCCAGGATCAACTGCAACAAATCCTGCACTGGAAGAGCTTCTGGATCCATCCAGAGAAATAAAATTCTTCCCTGGAAGAGCTCCTGGGATCCACCCAGAGAAATCCATTTGGTAAAAGAGCTCCTGGGATCCATTTGCTGGAAGAGTTCCCAGGATCAACCCCAACAAATCCTTCTCTGGAAGAGCTCCTGGATCCACCTGGAGAAATCTTTGCTGGAAGAGCTCCTGGGATCCATCCACACCAATCCTTCCCTGGAAGAGCTTCTGGGATCCATTTGCTGGAAGAGCTGCTGGGATCAGCCCCTCCCAGCGGGTCTGGCCGTGCCAGGTCCAGTGTCCTGCAGTGCCAGGCCCAGTGTCCTGCAGTGCCAGGCCCAGTGTCCGGCCGTGCTGGGGTCAAGCTCCAGCTGTCCAGGCCTGGTGTCCAGCAGTGCCAGGGTCAGGCTGTGGCCATGCCAGGCCTGGTGTCCAGCTGTACCAGGCCTTCTCTCTGGCCATGCCAGGCCCAGTCTCTGGCCGTTCCAGGCCTGGTGTCCGGCTGTGCTGGGGTCAGGCTCCGGCCACACCAGGCCCAGTGTCCAGCCGTGCTGGGGTCAGGCTCTGGCTGTTCCAGGCCTGGTGTCCAGCCTTGCCAAGCCCAGTCTCTGGCCACGCTGGGGTCAGGCTCTGGCCACACCAGGCCCGGTGTCCGGCCGTGCTGGGGTCAGGCTGTGGCTGTGCCAGGCCCAGCATGTGGCTGTGCTGGGGTCAGGCTGTGGCTGTGCCAGGCCTGGTGTCCAGCCATGCTGGGGTCAGGCTCCGGCCATGCCAAGCCCAGTCTCTGGCCACACCAGGCCTGGTGTCCAGCCATGCCAAGCCCACTCTCCAGCCACACCAGGCCCACTCTCCGGCCACACCAGGCCCAGTCTCCGGCCACACCAGGCCCAGTCTCTGGCTGTACCAGGCCCAGTCTCTGGCTGTACCAGGCCCAGTCTCTGGCCGTGCCAGGCCCAGTCTCTGGCTGTGCCAGGCCCAGTCTCTGGCCGTGCCAGGCCCACTCTCCAGCCACACCAGGCCCAGTCTCTGGCCGTGCCAGGCCCAGTCTCTGGCTGTACCAGGCCCAGTCTCTGGCTGTACCAGGCCCAGTCTCTGGCTGTGCCAGGCCCAGTCTCTGTCCGTTCCAGCCCTGCTGTCCAGTCCCACCAGGCCCAGTCTCTGTCCGTTCCAGCCCTGCTGTCCAGTCCCACCAGGCCCAGTCTCTGTCCGTTCCAGCCCCGCTCTCCGGCCGCCCCAGCCCCGCGCTCCGGCCGGGTCAGGGCGTGTAGGCGGGCGGCGGCTGGAACTGATTGACCACCTCGTAGTCGGGGCCGTAGGGCTCGGCCTCCTCCATCTCGGAGAGCAGCTCCAGCGCCTGCTCCTCCTCCTCGCTGGGGTAGTGCCGCAGCAGGTTGGCCGCCGTGGCCAGGATGGAGGCGCCGCCCGCCCCCGCCACCAGGTAGAAGCTGACGGCGAAGGTGACGAACACCTGCGAGCCGTGGTACTTCTTGTGCTGCTGCTGCTGCGCCAGGAGCAGCTCCGAGGCCCAGTAGCAGAACCCGATCACCGTGGCGCACTGCAGCACTGGGGGAACAGAAAAAATGGGAGAAAGAGAGAAAAAATGGGTTAGAATGGGGAAAAATGGGAAAAACCAGAAAAAATGGGTTGGATTGGGGTGGGTTTGGGGTTTGGGTCCCCAGTAACAGAACCCGATCACCGTGGCGCACTGCAGCACTGGGGGAACAGAAAAAATAGGAGAAAGAGAGAAAAAATGGGTTAGAATGGGGAAAAACATAGAAAAAATGGGTTAGATTGGGGAAAAATGGGGAAAAACAGAAAAACTGGGTTAGATTGGGGTGGGTTTGGGGTTTGGGGTCCCCAGTAACAGAACCCAATCACCGTGGCGCACTGCAGCACTGGGGGAACAGAAAAAATGGGAGAAAGAGAGAAAAAATGGGTTAGAATGGGGGAAAATGGGGGGAAATGGGGAAAATCACATTAAAAATGGGTTGGATTGGTAAATAACACGGAAAAAATGGATTGGATTGGGGTGGGTTTGGGGTTTGGGTCCCCAGTAACAGAACCCGATCACCGTGGCGCACTGCAGCACTGGGGGACAGAAAAAATGGGAGAAAGAGAGAAAAAATGGGTTAGAATGGGGAAAAACACAGAAAAAATGGGTTAGATTGGGGTGGGTTTGGGGTTTGGGGTCCCCAGTAGCAGAACCCGATCACCGTGGCGCACTGCAGCACTGGGGAACAGAAAAAATGGGAGAAAGAGAGAAAAAATGGGTTAGATTGGGGTGGGTTTGGGGTTTGGGGTTCCCAGTAACAAAACCCGATCACCGTGGCACACTGCAGCACTGGGGGAACAGAAAAAATGGGGGGAAAACCAGAAAAAATGGGTTAGATTGGGGGAAAACATATTAAAAATGGGTTGGATTGGGGAATAACACAGAAAAAATGGGTTAGATTTGGGAAAAACACAGAAAAAATGGGTTAGATTTGGGAAAAACACATAAAAAATGGGTTAGATTGGGGAAAAACACATTAAAAATGGGTTGGATTGGGGTGGGTTTGGGGTTCCCAGTAACAGAACCCGATCACCGTGGTGCACTGCAGCACTGGGGGAACAGAAAAAATGGGTTAGACAGGGGAAAATGGGGAAAAATATGGGAAAAAATGGGCTAGAATGGGGGAAAATGGGGAAAACCAGAAAAAATGGGTTAGATTGGGGTGGGTTTGGGGTTTGGGGTCCCCAGTAACAGAACCTGATCACCGTGGCGCACTGCAGCACTGGGGGACAGAAAAAATGGGAGAAAGAGAGAAAAAATGGGTTAGATTGGGGAAAAATGGGGAAAAACAGAAAAAATGGGTTAGATTGGGGTGGGTTTGGGGTTTGGGGTCCCCAGTAACAGAACCCGATCACTGTGGCGCACTGCAGCACTGGGGAACAGAAAAAATAGGAGAAAGAGAGAAAAAATGGGTTAGAATGGGGAAAAACATAGAAAAAATGGGTTAGATTGGGGAAAAATGGGGAAAAACAGAAAAAATGGGTTAGATTGGGGTGGGTTTGGGGTTTGGGGTCCCCAGTAGCAGAACCCGATCACTGTGGCGCACTGCAGCACTGGGGGACAGAAAAAATGGGGGAAAGAGAGAAAAAATGGCTTAGAATGGGGAAAAATGGGAAAAAACACATAAAAATGGGTTGGATTGGGGTGGGTTTGGGGTTTGGGGTCCCCAGTAGCAGAACCCGATCACTGTGGCGCACTGCAGCACTGGGGGAACAGAAAAAATGGGGGGAAAACCAGAAAAAATGGGTTAGATTGGGGGAAAACATATTAAAAATGGGTTGGATTGGGGAATAACACAGAAAAAATGGGTTAGATATGGGAAAAACACATAAAAAATTGGTTAGATTGGGGAAAAACATGGAAAAAATGAGTTAGATTGGGGTGGGTTTGGGGTTTGGGGTCCCCAGTAACAGAACCCGATCACCGTGGCGCACTGCAGCACTGGGGGAACAGAAAAAATGGGTTAGAATGGGGAAAAACACAGAAAAAATGGGTTAGATTGGGGAATAACACATTAAAAATGGGTTGGATTGGGGAATAACACAGAAAAAATGGGTTAGATTTGGGAAAAACACAGAAAAAATGGGTTGGATTGGGGTGGGTTTGGGGTTTGGGTTCCCAGTAACAGAACCCGATCACCGTGGCGCACTGCAGCACTGGGGGAACAGAAAAAATGGGGGAAACATGGAAAAAATGGGTTAGAATGGGGAAAAATGGAAGGAAATGGGGAAAATCACATTAAAAATGGGTTGGATTGGGGAATGACACAGAAAAAATGGGTTAGATTTGGGAAAAACACAGAAAAAATGGGTTAGATTTGGGAAAAACACATAAAAAATGGGTTAGATTAGGGAAAAACATGGAAAAAATGGGTTAGATTGGGGTGGGTTTGGGGTTTGGTGTCCCCAGTAACAAAACCCGATCACCGTGGCGCACTGCAGCACTGGGGGAACAGAAAAAATGGGAGAAAGAGAGGAAAAAATGGGTTAGAATGGGGAAAACACATTAAAAATGGGTTGGATTGGGGAAAAACACAGAAAAAATGGGTTGGATTGGAGTGAGTTTGGGGTTTGGGTTCCCAGTAACAGAACCCGATCACTGTGGCGCACTGCAGCACTGGGGGACAGAAAAAATGGGGGAAAGAGAGAAAAAATGGGTTAGAATAGGGGAAAATGGGGGGAAATGGGGAAAATCACATTAAAAATGGGTTGGATTGGTAAATAACACGGAAAAAATGGATTGGATTGGGGTGGGTTTGGGGTTTGGGTCCCCAGTAACAGAACCCGATCACCGTGGCGCACTGCAGCACTGGGGGAACAGAAAATGGGGGAAAACATGGAAAAAATGGGTTAGAATGGGGAAAAATGGGGGGAAATGGGGAAAATCACATTAAAAATGGGTTGGATTGGGAAAAAATGATTTAGATTGGGGTGGGTTTGGGGTTTGGGGTTCCCAGTAACAAAACCCGATCACCGTGGCGCACTGCAGCACTGGGGAACAGAAAAATGGGGGGAAAACCAGAAAAAATGGGTTAGAATGGGGGAAAACATATTAAAAATGGGTTAGATTGGGGAATAACACAGAAAAAAATGGGTTAGATTTGGGAAAAACACATAAAAAATGGGTTAGATTGGGGAAAAACATGGAAAAAATGGGTTAGATTGGGGTGGGTTTGGGGTTTGGGGTCCCCAGTAGCAGAAGCCGATCACCGTGGCACACTGCAGCACTGGGGGACAGAAAAAATGGGGGGAAAACCAGAAAAAATGGGTTAGATGGGGGAAAAACATATTAAAAATGGGTTGGATTGGGGAAAAACACAGAAAAAATGGGTTAGATTGGGGAAAAATGAGGGGAAATGGGGAAAAACACATTAAAAATGGGTTAGATTGGGGAAAAACACAGAAAAAATGTGAATTTCACCTTTTTCTTTTCAATTTTCCAGCAAATTTTGGCTGGATTTTTTTTTATTTTGGGGTGAATTTCCACACTTTTTTAACTTTTCATAGATTTTGGGGGGTTTTGGGGTTTTTATTTCATTCTGGGATGAATTTCGACACATTTTTTTTTAATTTTTCAGGGAGTTTCTGGAGGATTTTTGCAAGGATTTTTTTAATTTCTGGTGAATTTAAAGTATTTTTTTTATTATTTTTCCATGATTTTCTAGGGGATTTTTGGGGGAATTCTTTAAATTTCTGGCGGATTTTTCAATTTCTCCGCGATTTTCAGAGCCAATTTCATCCCCTTTTTTTTAAATTTTTTCAGCAAATTTTGGGTGAATATTTTTTGTATTTTGAGATGAATTTCCACACTTTTTTCTGCAATTCCTCCTGGATGTGGGGAGTTTGGGCTTCCCACCTGTAAGGATGTGGGCGAAGGCGTAGCGCCGCGTGATTTTCAGCGTGATTTTCATCCCTTTTTTTTTTTAATTTTATCAGCAAATTTTGGGTGAATTTTTTTTTGTATTTTGAGATGAATTTCCACACTTTTTTCTGCAATTCCTCCTAGATTTGGGGAGTTTGGGCTTCCCACCTGTGAGGATGTGGGCGAAGGCGTAGCGCCGCGTGATTTTCAGCGCGATTTTCATCCCTTTTTTTTTTTAATTTTTCAGCAAATTTTGGGTGAATAATTTTTTTATTTAGGGGTGATTTTGCACACTTCTTTTTGCAATTCCTCCTGGATTTGGGGAGTTTGGGTGCCCACCTGTGAGGACATGGGCGAAGGAGTAGCGCCGCGTGATTTTCATCCTTTTTTTTTTTAATTTTTTCAGCAAATTTTGGGTGAATATTTTTTGTATTTTGAGATGAATTTCCACACTTTTTTCTGCAATTCCTCCAGGATTTGGGGAGTTTGGGTGCCCACCTGTGAGGATGTGGGCGAAGGCGTAGCGCCGCGTGATTTTCATCCTTTTTTTTTAATTTTTCAGCAAATTTTGGGTGAATATTTTTTGTATTTTGAGATGAATTTCCACACTTTTTTCTGCAATTCCTCCTGGATTTGGGGAGTTTGGCTGCCCACCTGTGAGGACGTTGGCTAAGGCGTAGCGCCGCGTGATTTTCATCCTTTTTTTTTTTAATTTTTCACCAAATTCTGGGTGAATTTTTTTTTTTTAGGGGTGATTTTCCACACTTTTTTCTGCAATTCCTCCAGGATTTGGGGAGTTTGGGTGCCCACCTGTGAGGACGTGGGCTAAGGCGTAGCGCCGCGTGATTTTCATCCTTTTTTTTTTAATTTTTTCAGCAAATTTTGGGTGAATATTTTTTGTATTTTGAGATGAATTTCCACACTTTTTTTTTTGCAATTCCTCCTAGATTTGGGGAGTTTGGGTGCCCACCTGTGAGGATGTGGGCGAAGGAGTAGCGCTGTATGATTTTCAGCGCGAATTTCATCCCTTTTTTTTTTAATTTTTTCAGCAAATTTTGGGTGAATATTTTTTGTATTTTGAGATGAATTTCCACACTTTTTTTTGCAATTCCTCCTGGATTTGGGGAGTTTGGGTGCCCACCTGTGAGGACGTGGGCGAAGGCGTAGCGCCGCGTGATTTTCATCCTTTTTTTTTTAATTTTTTCAGCAAATTTTGGGTGAATATTTTTTGTATTTTGAGATGAATTTCCACACTTTTTTCTGCAATTCCTCCTGGATTTGGGGAGTTTGGGTGCCCACCTGTAAGGATGTGGGCGAAGGCGTAGCGCCGCGTGATTTTCAGCGCGATTTTCATCCTTTTTTTTTTTTAACTTTTCAGCAAATTTTGGGTGAATAATTTTTTTTTTTTTAGGGGTGATTTTGCACACTTTTTTCTGCAATTCCTCCAGGATTTGGGGAGTTTGGCTGCCCACCTGTGAGGACGTGGGCGAAGGCGTAGCGCCGCGTGATTTTCATCCTTTTTTTTTTTTAATTTTTCACCAAATTCTGGGTGAATAATTTTTTTATTTAGGGGTGATTTTGCACACTTTTTTCTGCAATTCCTCCTGGATTTGGGGAGTGTTTTGGGCTTCCCACCTGTGAGGACGTGGGCGAAGGCGTAGCGCTGTGCGATTTTCAGCGCGAATTTCATCCTTTTTTTTTTAATTTTTTCAGCACATTTTGGGTGAATATTTTTTGTATTTTGAAATGAATTTCCACACTTTTTTTTTGCAATTCCTCCAGGATTTGGGGAGTTTGGGTGCCCACCTGTGAGGACGTGGGCGAAGGCGTAGCGCCGCCTGATTTTCATCCCTTTTTTTTTTAATTTTTCAGCACATTTTGGGTGAATATTTTTTGTATTTTGAGATGAATTTCCACACTTTTTTTTGCAATTCCTCCAGGATTTGGGGAGTTTGGGTGCCCACCTGTGAGGATGTGGGCGAAGGCGTAGCGCCGCGTGATTTTCAGCGCCGGGTGCTTGGGGCCGAAGACGTCGAGCAGGAAAGCGCCGAGGCTGCACAGGATGCCCAGGAAGCAAAAAGCAGCAATGACCCTGAGCAGCAGCACAGTCTGTGGGTTCATGCAGAAATCTGGGGAGAAAACACCAAAATTTGGGTGAGAGGCAGAGAAAAGGGCATTTCCCGGCAAAAAAATGTGATTTTTCCCTGAAAAAACGCCCCAAAATTACGCTTTTCTGAGCAAAAAATAAAAAAAAAATTGATTTTTTGCCCCAAAATATCCACTTTTCCAAGCAAAAAGTAAGTTTTAAAAATTCCATTTTTTTAGACTAGGAAATCTGATTTTCTGCGCAAAACATTTCCACTTTCCACCCAAAAAAAAATAAAAAAGAAAAAACCAGTTTTCCTGAAAAATGGGAAAATACAGGGTCAAAGGGAGAAAAAAGGGCATTTCCCAGCACAAATGGGAATTTTCCAGGAAAAAAATGCCCCAAAATTCCACTTTTCTAAGCAAAAAATTAAAAAAACACCCTGATTTTCTGCCCAAAAATATCCACTTTTCTAAGTAAAAAAATAATTAAAAAAAAAATCAGTTTTTCAGACTAGAAAATCTGATTTTCTGCGCAAAAATTCCATTTTTCCAAGAAAAAGAAATTATTAAAAAAATTCCATTTTTCTTGCCAGAAAATTTGGTTTTCCGCCCCCAAAAAATTCTACTTTTCTGGCCAAAAGACCCATCCCAAAATCTGCTTTTCCACCAAAAATTCCCTTCAAAAATCAGCTTTTCCACCCAAAAAAGTTCCCCTGAAAAATCCACTTTTCTGCCCAAAAATTCCTCTCAAAAATCCACTTTTCCATCCCCAAAAACACCCCAAAACTTTGGTTTTTTACCACAGAATTACCTCAGAAATGTGATTTGGCAACTAAAAATTTCTTACTTCCCCCTATAAAAATCCATTTTTCCAACAGAAAACCCACTCCCCCCAAAACACCCCAAAAAATTCAACTCTTCCACCCAAAAATTCTGCTTTGAATAAAAAAAAAATTTGTTTTCCCACACAAAAATTTTGTTTTTCCACCCAAAATCTCTGCCCTATGTCATTGAAGTTCCCCCTGGATCCCAGCAGGATTTTGGGTGGAAAAGTGGAATTTTGGGGGAATTTTGGGGAATTATGGGGGAATTTTTGGGGAATTATGGGGGAATTATGTGGGAATTTTGTGGGAACTTTTTGGGAATTATGGGGGAATTTTTGGGGAATTATGGGGAAATTTTTGGGGAATTATGGGGGAATTTTGAAAGAATTTTGGGGGAAATTTTGCAGAATTTTGGGAGAATTTTGGAGAAATTTGGAAGGAATTTCGGAGGAATTTTGAAGGAATTTTGGAGGAATTTTGTGGAAGGAACCCAAACATTCCTGGGAAAGATTTCAGTACCACCAGGCCATGAACTCAAGCAGTAATTAGTGAGTTAATTAGGGGTGACTCGTTAATTAGGGATGAGTCCTGGGGGGGGAAGTGGTGAGCAAGGCTGGAAAGATGGGATGGGGAGGGGACAGGAGGGACAGAAAGGTCTGGGGGGGACAGAGGGGAACAGAAAAGGAACAGAAGGTTCTAGAAGGCCCTGGAAGGTTCTATACGGGTCTGTAAGATCCTGGAAGGTCCTGTAAGGTTTTGTAAGGGTCTCTAAGGCTCTGGAAGGTTCTATAAGGGTCTGTAGGGCTCTGGAAGGCTCTGTAAGGTCCTGGAAGGTTCTCTAAGGTCCTATAAGGTTCTGTAAGGGTCTCTAAGGTTCTGTGAGGTTCTGTAGGGCTCAGGAAGGTTCTCTAAGGTTCTGTAGGACTCTGGAAGGTTCTGTGAGGTTCTGTAGGAACCTGGAAGGTTCTGTGAGGTTCTGTAGGGCTCTGGAAGGCTCTCTGAGGTTCTGTAAAATTCTCTGAGGTTCTGCAGGGGTCTGGAAGGGTCTCTAAGGTTGTGTAGGACTCTGGAAGGTTCTGTGAGGTTCTGTAGGAATCTGGAAGGTTCTGTAGGGCTCTGTAAGAGTCTCTAAGGCTCTGTAAGGTTCTGTAAGGTTCTGTGAGGTTCTGTAAGGTTCTGTAGGAATCTGGAAGGTTCTGTGAGGTTTTGTAGGGCTCTGTGAGGGTCTCTAAGGTTCTGTAAGGTTCTGTAAGATTCTGTGAAGTTTTGTAGGGCTCTGTAAGGGTCTCTAAGGTTCTTCAGGGCTCTGGAAGGTTCTGTGAGGTTCTGCAGGGCTCTGGAAGGTTCTGTGAGGTTCTGCAGGGCTCTGTAAGGGTCTCTAAGGTTCTGCAGGGCTCTGGAAGGTTCTGTGAGGTTCTGTAGGGGTCTCTAAGGGTCTCTAAGGTTCTGCAGGGCTCTGTAAGGTTCTGTGAGGTTCTGCAGGGCTCAGGAAGGTTCTGTGAGGTTCTGCAGGGCTGTGGAAGGTTCCAGCAGGCTCTGGAAGGTTCCAGCAGGCTCTGCAGGGCTCTGGAAGGTTCCAGTGGGCTCTGGAAGGTCCCAGCAGGCTCTGGAAGGTTCCAGCAGGCTCTGGAAGGTTCCAGCAGGCTCTGCAGGGCTCTGGAAGGTTCCAGCAGGCTCTGGAAGGTTCCAGCAGGCTCTGGAAGGTTCCAGCAGGCTCTGCAGGGCTCTGGAAGGCTCTGCAGGGCTCTGGAAGGTCCCAGCAGGCTCTGGAAGGTTCCAGCAGGCTCTGGAAGGCTCCAGCAGGCTCACCTCGCAGCAGCTCGGGGTCCACGAAGCCCAGCACGTCGGCCACGCCCAGCTCCTGGCGCGCGCAGGTGCCGCCGTGGATGCGCAGCCAGGCGGGCTCGGCCAGCGCGGTGCAGAGCGCGGTGATGGCCAGAGCGCCCGGCAGCGCCGACGCCAGGCTGCGCTCCGGCTGCTTCGGCAGCGCCGCCGCCCCGCGCCGCCGCCGCCCGCCCGCCGCGGGGCCCGCCGCGTACATGGCCGGGACGGGAACGGGGAACGGGGAATGGGAACGGGACGGGGAATGGGAATGGGAACGGGAACGGGAACGGGAGCGCTGCGAACGGGGAATGGGAATGGGAACGGGAACCGGGAACGGGATGCAGATGGGAATGGGAACGGGAGCACTGGGAATGGGAACCGGGAATGGGACGGGGATAGGGACGGGAATGGGAACTGGGAATGAGAGAACTGGGAATGGGAACGGAAATGGGAATGGGAACAGGAATGGGAATCAGGAAAGGAATTGGGAATGGGAACGGGATTGGGAATGGGAACCAGGAACGGGAACCAGCAATGGGAACTGGAACCGGGAATGGGAACCAGCAATGGGAACAGGAGTGGGAACGGGAATGGAACCAGGAATGGGAACGGAAAAGGGACAGGGAGTGGGACCTGGAGCACTGGGAATGGAACCGGGAATAGGAACTGGGAATAGGAACGGAACCGGGAACGGGAATAGAATCGGGAATGGAACTGGGAACGGAACCAGGAACGGGAACGGAACCGGGAATGGGACCGGGAGCACCGAGGGCACCGGGAACGGGACGGGGAACAGGAACAGAACCAGGAATGGAAGCCGGGGTACTGGAGCGGCAGGGACAGGGGGCACAGGCAGCCGGGACCGGGGCAGAGACACCCGGGACACCGGGACCGGCTCTGGGACACCCGCACCCGCTCTGGGTTACCGGTACCGGCTAAAGGACAACCGGCAGCGGGTCAGCGACACCCGCCCGGGATAACCGGTACCGGCTCCGGCTCCGGACACCCGCCCCGGGACTCCTGGCACCCTCCCCGGGTGACCGGTACCGGCTCCGGCTCCCTGACACCCGCCCCGGGTTCACCGGCAGCGGCTTCCGACACCGGCCCCGCGTTCCCCGCTCCCGGCCCCGGCGGCTCCGAACCCGGCAGGCGCTCCGAACCCCCCTGACAGCGGCCCGGTGCCGGTCCCGATCCCGATCCCGGCCGGGCCCCGGCAGCGGCTCCGGGCCCCGCTCACGGCCCCGCCCCGCCGCAGTTCCGCTTCCGGCTCTGTTCCGCTTCCGGCCGCGCTCCGCTTCCGGTTCCGGTCGCGGTGCCGCCATGCCCGAGGCGCTGTCGCTGCTGTGCCGGGTGTCCGCGCACCCCGAGTCCCGCTGCTGGGCGCTGGCCTGGAGCCCCAGCGGGGCGCTGCTGGCCTCCTGCGGCGGGGACCGCACCGTGCGCATCTGGGGCCGCGACGGTGAGCGGGGCCGGCAGCGCTGCGGGGAACCGGGACCGAGCGGGAACGGCTGTGGGGAACCGGGATTGCACCGGGAACGGCTGTGGGGAACCGGGACCGAGCGGGAACGGCTGTGGGGAGCCGGGACCGAGCGGGAACGGCTGTGGGGAACCGGGATTGCACCGGGAACGGCTGTGGAGAACCGGGACCGGAACGGCTGTGGAGAACCGGGACCGGAACGGGTGTGGGGAACCGGGATTGCACCGGGAACGGCTGTGGGGAACCGGGACCCAACCGGGTGTGGGGAACCGGGACCGAGCGGGAACGGCTGTGGGGAACCGGGACCGGAACGGGTGTGGGGAATCGGGACTGAACTGTGTGCGGGTCCGGAGAGTTCGGGGCTGGGACTGGAGTGCGCGGGACCGGGGTGAACACGGGGCTGAGGGACCTGACCTGTGTCCATCCCTGTCCCTGTCCCTGTCCCTGTCCCCTTTTGTTGTGTCCTGTCTCTGTCCCTGTCGCAGGCCCGGGCTGGTCGTGCCGGGCGGTTCTGGCCGATGGCCACCAGCGCACGGTTCGCAGAGTGGCCTGGTCACCCTGCGGTCAGTTCCTGGCCTCGGCCAGCTTCGATGGCACCACCTGCATCTGGAAACGGCAGCAGGATGGCTTCGAGGTGGGGCCTGCCCTGGGGCACCTGGGACACACCTGGGACACACCTGGGACACCTGGGAACCCCCTGGGCCACCCCTGTCCCCCCAGACCCACCCGGGACCCCCCTTTGTCCTCAGCCCCCCAAACTCTGCCTGACCTCCCAGTTCCCCTCCCCTCTCCCCATTTTCCCCCCACTCCAGGAGATTTTGGGGTTCTCCTTGCCCCAAACCCCCCAAATGCCCCCCATCCCCCCCCCGTTGGATTTTGGGGTGCCCCAGCCCTGCCATGCCCCCACAGGTGGTGGCCACGCTGGAGGGGCACGAGAACGAGGTGAAGTCGGTGGCGTGGGCGCCCTCGGGGTCACTGCTGGCCACCTGCAGCCGGGACAAGAGCGTCTGGGTCTGGGAGGGTGAGCTGACCCTGTCCTTCTGTCCCCTGTGCTGCTGTCCCTGTCCCCTGTCCCTGACCGCTGTCCCTGTCCCCAGTGGACGAGGAGGAGCAGGAGTTCGAGTGTGTCAGTGTGCTCAGCGCCCACACACAGGACGTCAAACACGTGGTGTGGCACCCCAGCCAGGAGGTGAGGGGACACCTGGGGACACACAGGGGACATGGGGACACCTGGGGACACACAGGGGACATGGGGACACACAGGGGACACAGGGTCCCATTCCTATCCCCAGCTCAGCCCCGTGTCCCCCCTGTGTCCCCAGCTGCTGGTCAGCACCAGCTGCAGTGACACAGTGTGGTTGCTGTCCCCTGTGTCCCCGTGTCCCCTGTGTCACTCTCCCCTGTCCCCAGCTGCTGGCCAGCGCCAGCTACGATGACACGGTGCGCCTGTACCGCGAGGACGATGACGACTGGGTGTGCTGTGCCACCCTGGAGGGTCACACCTCCACCGTGTGGGCAGTGGCCTGGGAGCGCTCTGGCCAGCGCCTGGTGTCCTGCAGCGATGACCGCACCCTGCGCGTGTGGGAGCGCTCGGAGCCCGGGCAGGGGCACGGTGAGGGGGGACAGGGACGGGGACAGGGGACATGGGACATACGGGGACAGGGACAGGGGACATGGGACAGACACGGGACTCGTGTCCTGCAGCGATGACCGCACCCTGCGCGTGTGGGAGCGCTCGGAGCCCGGACAGGGACACGGTGAGGGACAACAGGGACGGGGACAGGGACAGGGATGAGGACGGAGGGAGGGAGAGTGAAAAAGGGGAGAGGGAAAGGAGGGGGAAGCAGAGGGGAAAAGGGAGGGTGGAGAAATGGAGAAGAGGAGGCAAGGAGGAGGAAAAGGAAAAGGGGAGAGGGAAAAGGGAGAAGGGGAAAGGAGGGGAGGGAGGAAAAGAGGAAGGGGGAGGGAATGAAGGAGCAAAAGGAAGGGGAGAGAGGGAAGGGGAAATCCTGCTGTCCCCAATGTCCCGTCGCAGGCAGTGGCACGGAGCCCAGCTGGAAATGTGTGTGCACCCTGTCCGGGTACCACGGGCGCAGCATCTACGACGTGGCCTGGTGAGCGTGGGGACATGGGGGACATGGGGACAGCAGGGATATTGGTGACAGTGGGGCACCAGGGACATTGGGGACATCTGGGATGCCAGGGCCACCTGGGGACACTGGGACAATGGAGATACTTGGGGACAGCTGGGGACACGCTTGGTGATACTGGGGACACTTCACTGGGGACCTGTGACCCTCCAGATGTCACCTCCCTGGTGACCTCTCCAAGTGCCACCTCCCTGGGACTCCATCCCCTCCCTGACCCCTTGTCCCTTGGCTGTGCCCGCAGGTGCCACCTGTCCCCTCCCTGACGCTCCTGTTCCCTCCATGTCCCCCCTGTCCCTTGGCTGTCCTCCAGGTGTCCCCTGTCCCCTCTGTCCCTGTCCCCACGGCAGGTGTCCCCTGACCCTGACCCTGTCCCCATCGCAGGTGTCCCCTGTCCCCTCTGTCCCTGTCCCCACGGCAGGTGTCCCCTGACCCTGACCCTGTCCCCATCGCAGGTGTCCCCTGATCCTGTTCCCTGTCCCACGGCAGGTGTCCCCTGTCCCTGATCCTGTCCCTGTCCCTGTCCCTCGGCAGGTGTCCCGTGACCCTGTCCCTGTCTCAGGTGTCCCCTGACCCTGTCCCTGACCCTGATCCTGTCCCTGTCCCACGGCAGGTGTCCCCTGACCCTGACCCTGTCCCTGTCCCTGGGCAGGTGTCCCCTGTCCCTGTCCCACGGCAGGTGTCCCCTGTCCCCTGACCGTGTCCCTGTCCCCACGGCAGGTGTCCCCTGACCCTGTCCCTGTCCCTGGGCAGGTGTCCCCTGTCCCTGATCCTGTCCCTGTCCCTGGGCAGGTGTCCCCTGTCCCTAACCCTGGGCAGGTGTCCCCTGACCCTGTCCCTGTCCCACGGCAGGTGTCACCTGTCCCTGACCCTGACCGTGTCCCTGTCCCTGGGCAGGAGTCCCCTGTCCCTGACCCTGTCCCTGTCCCCATGGCAGGTGTCCCCTGACCCTGACCCTGGGCAGGTGTCCCCTGACCCTGTCCCTGTCCCTCGGCAGGTGTCCCGTGACCCTGTCCCTGTCTCAGGTGTCCCCTCTCCCTGTCCCTGTTCCTGTCCCTGGGCAGGTGTCCCCTGATCCTGTCCCTGTCCCACGGCAGGTGTCCCCTGTCCCTGACCCTGTTCCTGTCCCTGGGCAGGTGTCCCCTGTCCCTGTCCCTGACCCTGACCCTGTCCCTGTCCCTGGGCAGGTGTCCCCTGTCCCTGTCCCTGTCCCTGGGCAGGTGTCCCCTGACCCTGTCCCTGACCCTGTCCCTCGGCAGGTGTCCCGTGACCCTGTCCCTGTCTCAGGTGTCCCCTGACCCTGACCCTGACCCTGTCCCACGGCAGGTGTCCCCTGTCCCTGACCCTGTCCCTGTCCCTGTCCCTGTCCCTGGGCAGGTGTCCCCTGTCCCTGACCCTGTCCCTGACCCTGACCCTGTCCCCACGGCAGGTGTCCCCTGTCCCTGTCCCTGACCCTGTCCCACGGCAGGTGTCCCCTGTCCCTGACCCTGACCCTGACCCTGTCCCACGGCAGGTGTCCCCTGACCCTGTCCCTGACCCTGTCCCTGTCCCTGGCAGGTGTCCCCTGACGGGCGCGGTGGCCACGGCGTGCGGTGACGACGCCGTGCGGGTGTTCGAGGAGGCGGCGGCGGCCGCGGGCTCTCCGGTGACGTTCAGCCTGGCGGCGCACGTGCCGCGGGCGCACGCGCAGGACGCCAACGGCGTGGCCTGGCACCCGCGGGAGCCGGGGCTGCTGGCGTCCTGCGGGGACGACGGGGACATCGCCTTCTGGCAGTACCAGCGCCCCGAGGGGCTCTGAGCGGGGCCCTGCTCTGGCTACCTGGAGCCTCCTGGGGCTACCGAGAGTCTCTGCTGCCTGCCTGGAGCCTCCTGTGGCTATTGGGAACCTCCCGCGGCTACCGGGCGCCTCCTGTGGCTACTGGGAGTCTCTTCTGGCTACAGGGAACCTCCTGTGGCTTCTGGGTGCCTCCTGTGGCTACTGGGAGTCTCTTCTGGCTACCTGGTGCCTCCCATGGCTACCGAGAGCCTTCTGGATACCTGGAACCTTCTGTGGCTTCCAGGAGCCTCCTGTGGCGACTGGGAGTCTCTTCTGGATACCTGGAACCTCCTGTGGCTTCCGGGAGCCTCCTGTGACTACTGGGAGTCTCTTCTGGCTACAGGGAACCTCCTATGGCTTCAAGGCACCTCCTGTGGCTACTGGGAATCTCTTCTGGCTACCTGGAGCCTCCTGCAGCTACTGGGAGTGTTCTGTGGCTGCCAGAATCACCCAACATCCTCCAGGACAGCCCTTGGGCCTCCAAAAGCCTCCTGTGGCTACCAGGACCACCCCATGGCCTCCAGGACATTGCAGTGTCTCCAGGACCTTCCCAAGTCCTGCAAGACCCTTCCCACATCCCCCAGGACCCCATCCGGGACCTCCCAGTCTCCTCCAAGACCCCCCCAAGTTCTCCAGGACCCCCCAGGGTCTCCAGGATCTTCCAGGACCTTCCCAAGTTCCCCAGAGTCCTGCCCATGTCCCCCCAGTGTCCCCTCCATCGGGTTTGTGGGGTCGGGGTCGGGTTTGAGCCAATAAACCCCAGGATTTCCTGGGAGAATCCCCCAGATCTGCCCTGCCTGGGGTTTGGGGTCAGCCTGGAGCTGCAGGGACCTCAAAGGAGCTCAGGGGGTGGGAGTGTGGGGCTCAGGGGTTTGGGATTCCAGGAGTTTAGGATCAGGGAATTTGGGGGCCAAGAGTTTGGATTTGGGAATTTTTGGTTTCAGAAGTTTGGGGTCCAAGAGTTTGGGCTTGGGGCATCAGCACTGCAGCCAAGTCAGATCCTGAAGTTTAATCCAACCTAAAAAAAAACTCTGTACAAAACATCCAAACCCTAAAAACCAACACAGGGAGGAACACAGAGAAGGGATTTTGGGGGATTTGATGGGATTTTGTAGGACTTTACAGTATTTGGGTGGGGTTTTTTCATGGGATTTTTCTGGGATTCTGTGGGATATTTTTTGGGTTTTAATTGGGATCTTTATGGGACTTTGTGGGCCTTCACGGTATTTGGGTGGGTTTTTTGCATTTCAGTGGGATTCTGCTGGGATATTTCAGTGGGATTTTGCTGGGATATTTTGGGATTTTGCTGTGGCATTTCAGTGGGATTTTGCTGGGATATTTTGGGATTTTGCTGTGGCATTTCAGTGGGATTTTGGCTGGGATATT
>NC_079355.1:3464023-3540454 GCF_029582105.1 Oenanthe melanoleuca
AAAAGGAACAAACACAAAGTCACTGCCAGGACCCCCTGGGATCCTGCTGCCCTCAATCCTCATTCCCACCCTCATTCCCACATTTCCCATCCTGATTCCCACATTTTCCCATGATTTTTCCATATTTTTCCCTTGCTGATTCCCACATTTCCCATGTTGATTCCCATATTTTTCCCTTGCTGATTCCCATATTTTTTCATGCTGATTTCCATGATTTCCCATATTTTTCCCACACTGATTCCCACATTTTTCCCATGCTGATCCCATATTTTATCATGATGATTTCCCACCTTTCCCACACTGATTCCCACATTTTCCCACATTTTTCCATGCTGATTCCCATATTTTCCCATGATTTTTCCATATTTTTCCATGCTGATTCCCATATTTTTTCATGCTGATTTCCATTATTTCCCACATTTCCTGTGCTGATTCCCACATTTCCCATGCTGATTCCCACATTTTTCCATTATTTTTCCCTTGCTGATTCCCACATTTCCCACACTGATTCCCATATTTTTCCCATATTTTTTCCCATGCTGATTCCCACATTTCCTGTGCTAATTCCCATATTTTTCCCACCTTTCCCACACTGATTCTCACCTTTTCCCATATTTTTCCCACGCTGATTCCCACATTTCCCACACTGATTCCCATCTTTTCCCACATTTCCCATGCTGATTCCCACACTGATTCCCATATTTTTCCCATATTTTTCCCATGATTTTTCCCATATTTTTTCCTTGCTGATTCCCACATTTCCCACGCTGATTCCCACATTTCCTGTGCTGATTCCCACATTTCCTGTGCTAATTCCCATATTTTTCCCATGCTGATTCCCACATTTTCCCACATTTCCTGTGCTGATTCCCATGTTTTTCCCACGCTGATTCCCACATTTCCTATGCTAATTCCCATATTTTTTTCCATACTGATTCCCACATTTCCTGTGCTAATTCCCATATTTTTCCCGTGCTAATTCCCACCTTTCCCACGCTGATTCCCACATTTCCTGTGCTAATTCCCATATTTTTCCCATGCTGATTCCCACATTTCCTGTGCTAATTCCCATGTTTTTCCTGTGCTGATTCCCACATTTTCCCACATTTTTCCTGTGCTAATTCCCACATTTTTCCCACGTTTTTCCCAGAGCCTGGCCCAGCTGGAGAACCTGTGCTGATTCCCACATTTCCTGTGCTAATTCCCATATTTTTCCCGTGCTGATTCCCACATTTCCTGTGCTAATTCCCATATTTTTTTCCATACTGATTCCCACATTTCCTGTGCTAATTCCCACATTTTCCCATATTTTTCCCACTTTTCCCAGAGCCTGGCCCAGCTGGAGAACCTGTGCAAGCAGCTCTATGAGACCACGGACACGGCCACGCGCCTGCAGGCGGAGAAAGCCCTGGTGGAGTTCACCAACAGCCCCGAGTGTCTGAGCAAGTGCCAGCTGCTGCTGGAGAGGGGCAGCGTGAGTACAGCCCTGAGTGTCCCAAAATATCCCAAAAACATGGAATTACACAGCTCAGATATCCCCCAAAAACATGGAATTACACAGCCCAAAAATTACCCAAAACCATGGACATCACCAACAGCCCCGAGTGTCTGAGCAAGTGCTGCTGGAGAGGGGCAGCGTGAGTACAGCCCCAAAATATCCCAAAATATCCCAAAATATCCTAAAATATTCCCAAAAAAATCCTGGAATTACACAGCTCAGATATCCCCCAGAAACATGGAAATCACCAACAGCCCCGAGTGTCTGAGCAAGTGCTGCTGGAGAGGGGCAGTGAGTACAGCCCAAAATATCCCAAAATATCCCCAAAAAAATCCTGGAATTACACAGCTCAGATATTCCCCAAAAACATGGAATTACACAGCCCAAAAATTACCCAAAACCATGGAATTCCTCTGGATTGATAAATCACAAGTGGCAGCTGCTGCTGGAGAGGGGCAGTGTGAGTACAGCCCTAAAATATCCTAAAATCCCCAAAATCTTGGAATTCCACATCCCAAAACTTCCCAAAATCCTGGAATGCCAGAGCCCAAAAATTCCCCCAAAATCCTGGAATTCCAGAGCCCAAGACTTCCCCCAAAATCCTGGAATTCCACATCCCAAAACTTCCCCAAAATCCTGGAATGCCAGAGCCCAAAGCTTCCCCAAAATCCTGGAATTCTAGAGCACAAAACTTCCCCCAAAATCCTGGAATTCCAGATCCCAAAAATTCCCCCAAAATTCTGGAATTCCACATCCCAAAACTTCCCAAAATTCTGGAATTCCACATCCCAAAACTTCCCCAAAATCCTGGAATTCCAGAGCCCAAAAATTCCCCCAAAATTCTGGAATTCCACATCCCAAAAATTCCCAAAATCCTGGAATCCAGAGCCCAAAACTTCCCAAAATTCTGGAATTCCACATCCCAAAACTCCCCAAAATTCTGGAATTCCACATCCCAAAAATTCCCCAAAATCCTGGAATTCCACATCCCAAATCTTCCCCCAAAATCCTGGAATGCCAGAGCCCAAAACTTCCCCAAAATTCTGGAATTCCACATCCAAAACATTCCCAAAACTTCCCCAAAATTCTGGAATTCCACATCCAAAACATTCCCAAAACTTCCCCAAAATTCTGGAATTCCACATCCAAAACATTCCCAAAAATTCCCCAAAATTCTGGAATTCCACATCCAAAACATTCCCAAAAATTCCCCAAAATTCTGGAATTCCACACCCAAAACATTCCCAAAAATTCCCCAAAATTCTGGAATTCCACACCCAAAACATTCCCAAAACTTCCCAAAATTCTGGAATTCCACATCCAAAACATTCCCAAAACTTCCCCAAAATTCTGGAATTCCACATCCAAAACATTCCCAAAAATTCCCAAAATTCTGGAATTCCACATCCAAAACATTCCCAAAAATTCCCCAAAATTCTGGAATTCCACATCCAAAACATTCCCAAAAATTCCCCAAAATTCTGGAATTCCACATCCAAAACATTCCCAAAAATTCCCAAAATTCTGGAATTCCACACCCAAAACATTCCCAAAAATTCCCCAAAATTCTGGAATTCCACACCCAAAACATTCCCAAAAATTCCCAAAAATTCTGGAATTCCACACCCAAAACATTCCCAAAAATTCCCCAAAATTCTGGAATTTCACATCCAAAACATTCCCAAAAATTCCCAAAATTCTGGAATTCCACACCCAAAACATTCCCAAAACTTCCCAGAATTCTGGAATTCCAAATCCAAAACATTCCCAAAAATTCCCCAAAATTCTGGAATTCCACATCCAAAACATTCCCAAAATTATGGAATTATTGTTGATTGATAAAGGAATTTTAATGATCCCCCTGATCCTGGAAATTCCTGGAGGAATGTAGTAATTTCATCCCAGAATTGTTGTAATTTTTGGGATAAAAAATTCCTGGAAATTCCTATAAAAATCTTGTAAATTCCAGTAAAATTCCTGTAAAAATTTGGGGCTTTAATTCCAGAATTGTTGCAATTTTTGGGATAAAAAATTCCTGGAAAAATCTTGTAAATCCCTGTAAATTCCTGTCAAATTCCTGTAAAAATTTGGGGTTTTAATCCCAGAATTGTCACAATTTTAGGGCTAAAAAATTCCTTTAAATTCCTATAAAATCCTATAAAAATTTGGGATTTTCTTCCATAATTGTCACAATTTTAGGGATAAAAAATTCCTTTAAATTCCTGTAAAATCCTATAAAAATTTGGGATTTTCTTCCATAATTGTCACAATTTTAGGGCTAAAAAATTCCTTTAAATTCCTATAAAATCCTATAAAAATTTGGGATTTTCTTCCATAATTGTCACAATTTTAGGGCTAAAAAATTCCTTTAAATTCCTATAAAATCCTATAAAAATTTGGGATTTTCTTCCATAATTGTCACAATTTTAGGGATAAAAAATTCCTTTAAATTCCTATAAAACCCTCTAAGAATTTGGGATTTTCATCCCAGAATTGTTACAATTTTAGGGATAAAAAAATTCCTTTAAATTCCTATAAAATCCTATAAAAATTTGGGATTTTCATCCCAGAATTGTCACAATTTTAGGGATAAAAAAATTCCTTTAAATTCCTATAAAATTCTCTAAAAATTTGGGATTTTCTTCTATAATTGTCACAATTTTAGGGATAAAAAATTCCTTTAAATTCCTATAAAATCCTCTAAAAATTTGGGATTTTCTTCCATAATTCTCACAATTTTTGGGACAAAAAATTCCTTTAAATTCCTATAAAATCCTATAAAAACTTGGGATTTTCATCCCAGAATTGTCACAGTTTTAGGGATGAAAAATTCCTTTAAATTCCTATAAAATCCTATAAAAATTTGGGAATTTCATCCCAGAATTGTTGTAATTTTTGGAATAAAAAATTCCTGGAAATTCCTATAAAAATCTTGTAAATTCCTGTAAAATTCCTGTAGGAATTTGGGGGTTTAATTCCAGAATTGTTGCAATTTTTGGGCATAAAAAATTCCTGGAAAAATCTTGTAAATCCCTGTAAATTCCTGCAAAATTCCTCTAAAAATTTGGGGTTTTAATCCCAGAATTGTCACAATTTTAGGGATAAAAAAATTCCTTTAAATTCCTATAAAATCCTATAAAAATTTGGGATTTTCATCCATAATTCTCACAATTTTTGGGACAAAAAATTCCTTTAAATTCCTATAAAATCCTATAAAAATTTGGGATTTTCTCCATAATTATCACAATATTTGGGACAAAAAATTCCTTTAAATTCCTATAAAATCCTCTAAAAATTTGGGATTTTCATCCATAATTCTCACAATTTTTGGGACGTTCTCACGCCCGCCCTGCCGAGTCGGGATTTCCTTCCCAGGAAATTCTCTGCCTTCACCTCCAGCTTCCACCTTGGAATTCCCAATCTGTTCTGCATGAAATGAGGAATTCCACGAGGTTTTAATTTTAATTTTTTGGGATTTTTTCCCTGTTTTCCCAGTCCTCCTACTCGCAGCTGCTGGCGGCGACCTGCCTGACCAAGCTGGTGTCGCGCACCAACAACCCCCTGCCCCTGGAGCAGCGCGTGGACATCCGTGAGTCTGGGAAAATGGGAATTCTGGGAATATGGGAATTCTGGGAGTCTGGGAAATATGGGAATTCTGGGGAGTCTGGGAAATATGGGAGTCTGGGAAATATGGGAATTCTGGGGAGTCTGGGAAATATGGGAGTTCTGGGAGCTGGGAATATGGAGTTCTGGGAGCTGGGAATTCTGGGAAATATGGGAGTCTGGGAATATGGGAATTCTGGGGATTCTGGAAAATATGGGAGTCTGGGAATCTGGGAATTCTGGGGAGTCTGGGATCTGAGAATTCTGGGAAATATGGGAGTCTGGGAGTTCTGGGAGTCTGGGAAATATGGGAGTCTGGAAAGTCTGGGAGTCTGGGAATTCTGGGAGTCTGGGATCTGGGAATTCTGGGAGTCTGGGAATTCTGGGAAATATGGGAATTCTGGGAGCTGGGAGTCTGGGATCTGGGAATTCTGGGAGTCTGGGAATTCTGGGAGTCTGGGAATTCTGGGAGTCTGGAAAATATGGGAGTCTGGAAAATATGGGAATTCTGGGGAGTCTGGGAATTCTGGGAGTCTGGGGAGTCTGGGAATCTGGGAATTCTGGAAAATATGGGAGTCTGGAAAATATGGGAGTGTGAAAAATATGGGAATTCTGGGAAAGTCTGGGAGTCTGGAAAATATGGGAGTCTGGAAAGTCTGGGAATTCTGGAAAATACGGGATTCTGGAAAGTCTGGGATTCTGGAAAGTTTGGGAATTCTGGGATTCTGGAAAGTCTGGGAATTCTGGGAATTCTGGAAAATATGGGATTCTGGAAAGTCTGGGGATTCTGGAAAGTCTGGGAATTCTGGAAAGTCTGGGAGTCTGGAAAATATGGGAATTCTGGGAGTCTGGGATCTGGGAATTCTGGGAATTCTGGAAAATATGGGAGTCTGGGAGTTCTGGGAGTCTGGGAATATGGGAATTCTGGGAATTCTGGAAAATATGGGAGTCTGGGAGTTCTGGGAGTCTGGGAATATGGGAATTCTGGGAATTCTGGAAAATATGGGAGTCTGGGAATCTGGGAATTCTGGGGAGTCTGGGAATATGGGAATTCTGGAAAATATGGGAGTCTGGGAAATATGGGAATTCTGGGGAGTCTGGGAGTCTGGGAATATCGGAATTCTGGGGATTCTGGAAAATCTGGGAGTCTGGGAATATGGGAATTCTGGGAATTCTGGAAAATATGGGAGTCTGGGAATCTGGGAATTCTGGAAAATATGGGAGTCTGGAAAATATGGGAGTCTGGAAAGTCTGGGAATTCTGGGAAGTCTGGGAGTCTGGGGAGTCTGGGAGTCTGGGAATTCTGGAAAATATGGGAGTCTGGGAATCTGGGAATTCTGGAAAATATGGGAGTCTGGAAAATATGGGAATTCTGGAAAATATGGGAATTCTGGGAGTCTGGGAATTCTGGGGAGTCTGGGAATTCTGGAAAATATGGGAGTCTGGAAAATATGGGAATTCTGGGGAGTCTGGGAATTCTGGGAGTCTGGGAATTCTGGGAGTCTGGGAATCTGGGAATTCTGGGGAGTCTGGGAGTCTGGGAAATATGGGGAGTCTGGGAGTCTGGGAATTCTGGGAGTCTGGGAGTCTGGGATCTGGGAATTCTGGAAAATATGGGAGTCTGGGAATCTGGGAATTCTGTTAGTCTGGGAAATATGGGAGTCTGGAAAGTCTGGGAGTCTAAAAAATCCTGGGAGTCTGGAAAATATGGGAATTCTGGGAAGTCTGGGAGTCTGGGAATTCTGGGAGTCTGGGGAGTCTGGGAATCTGGGAATTCTGGAAAATATGGGAGTCTGGAAAATATGGGAGTGTGAAAAATATGGGAATTCTGGGAATTCTGGGAGTCTGGAAAATATGGGAGTCTGGAAAGTCTGGGAATTCTGGAAAATATGGGATTCTGGAAAGTCTGGGATTCTGGAAAGTCTGGGAATTCTGGGATTCTGGAAAATATGGGATTCTGGAAAGTCTGGGAATTCTGGAAAATCTGGGGAGTCTGGAAAGTGGGAATTCTGGAAAATATGGAAGTCTGGAAAATCTGGGAAGTCTAAAAAATCCTGGGAGTCTGGAAAATATGGGATTCTGGAAAGTCTGGGAATTCTGGAAAATATGGGAGTCTGGAAAATCTGGGAGTCTGGGAATTCTGGAAAGTCTGGGAGTCTGGAAAGTATGGGAGTCTGAAAAATGTGGGAATTCTGGAAAGTCTGGGATTCTGGAAAATATGAGAGTCTGGAAAATATGGGGATTCTGGGAAATCTGGGAATTCTGAAATGTCTGGGAATTCTGGAAAGTCTGGGGATTCTGGAAAATATGGGAATTCTGGAAAATATGGGAGTCTGCAAAAAATACTGGGAATTCTGCCCAAAAATTCCAAGAATTCTGCTCAAAAACCGCAAGAGTTCTGCCCAAAAATCTTGGGAATTCTGGAAAAAATCCTGGAAATTCTCCCCAAAAATCCCGAGAAGTCTGCCCAAAAATCCTGGGAATTCTGAAAAAAGTTCCTGGGAATTCTGAAAAAAATCCTGGGAATTCTACCCAAAAATCCTGGGAATTCTGCCCAAAAATCTTGGGAATTCTGCCTAAAACTCCCAGAAATTGTTCCCAAAAATCCAGCCCTTTCCCAGATTAATTCCAGGACTAAATCCAACCCTTTCCCAGATTAATTCCAGGACTAAATCCAACCCTTTCCCAGATTAATTCCAGGACTAAATCCAACCCTTTCCCAGATTAATTCCAGATCTAAATCCAACCCTTTCCCAGATTAATTCCAGGACTAAATCCAACCCTTTCCCAGATTAATTCCAGATCTAAATCCAACTCTTTCCCAGATTAATTCCAGGTCTAAATCCAACCCTTTCCCAGATTAATTCCAGGTCTAAATCCAGCCCTTTCCCGGATTAATTCCAGGACTAAATCCAACCCTTTCCCAGATTAATTCCAGGTCTAAATCCAAACCTTTCCCAGATTAATTCGAGGTCTAAATCCAACCCTTTCCCAGATTAATTCCAGGTCTAAATCCAACCCTTTCCCAGATTAATTCCAGGTCTAAATCCAACCCTTTCCCAGATTAATTCCAGGTCTAAATCCAAACCTTTCCCAGATTAATTCCAGGTCTAAATCCAACCCTTTCCCAGATTAATTCCAGGTCTAAATCCAACCCTTTCCCAGATTAATTCCTGGTCTAAATCCAACCCTTTCCCAGATTAATTCCAGGACTAAATCCAAACCTTTCCCAGATTAATTCCAGGACTAAATCCAACCCTTTCCCAGATTAATTCCAGATCTAGATCCAACCCTTTCCCAGATTAATTCCAGATCTAAATCCAACCGTTTCCCAGATTAATTCCAGGACTGAATCCAACCCTTTCCCAGATTAATTCCAGGACTAAATCCAACCCTTTCCCAGATTAATTCCAGATCTAGATCCAACCCTTTCCCAGATTAATTCCAGATCTTAATCCAACCCTTTCCCAGATTAATTCCAGGACTAAATCCAGCCCTTTCCCGGATTAATTCCAGGTCTAAATCCAACCCTTTCCTGGATTAATTCCAGGTCTAAATCCAACCCTTTCCCAGATTAATTCCAGGACTAAATCCAGCCCTTTTCCAGATTAATTCCAGGACTAAATCCAACCCTTTCCCAGATTAATTCCAGATCTAAATCCAACCCTTTCCCAGATTAATTCCAGGACTAAATCCAGCCCTTCCCAACATCCTCAATTCCCAAATAAACCCAACATTTCCCTCTCATTCCTCCCAGCTCCCTGAATCCATTCCCTCAAACACCTCCCCAAATCTCCTTTTCCTCCTGGGTTTTCTTTCCATTTTCCATTTTCCATTTTCCACGTTTTCCATTGTGGGGGTTTTTTCTGACCCCCAGGTCCTGTAAAGCTCCAAACTCCAGAGCTCTGTGGGCTCCTATTTGTGGGGTTATCTTAGATAAGCAAAGCAGCTCATAGTTTAAAAGGTTATTTATTACAAATAAATTATTACAAATAAATTATTACAAATAAATTATTACAAATAAATTTGCATTTTATTGCAAATCAGCATCAGCAGCACACAGACCAGCAATGGCAAAGCAGCAGCAATGAGCAATAAGTGAAATGCAATAAGCAATAATCAATAGGTAAAAAGCAATAAGCAATAATTAATAAGCAATAAGCAATAAGTAAAAAGCAATAAGCAATAAGTAAAATGCAATAATCAATAAGCAATAAGTAAAAAGCAATAAGCAATAATTAATAAGCAATAAGCAATAATCAATAATCAATAAGTAAAAAACAATAAGCAATAAGTAAAATGCAATAATCAATAAGCAATAAGTAAAAAGCAATAATCAATAAGCAATTAGTAATAAGCAATAAGCAATAGGTAATAAGTAATAAGCAATTAGCAATAAGCAATAATTAATAAGCAATAAGTAAAAAGCAATAAACAATAAGCAATAAGTAAAAAGCAATAAGCAATAAGTAAAAAGCAATAAGTAAAAAGGAATAATCAACAAGCAATAAGCAATTAGCAGTAACCAATAAGCAATAATTAATAAGCAATAAGCAATAAGTAAAAAGCAATAAGCAGTAAGTAAAAAGCAATAATCAATAAGTAAAAAGCAATAAACAATAATCAATAATCAATAAGTAAAAAGCAATAATCAATAAGCATTAAGCAATAAGCAATAAGCAATAAGTAAAAAGCAATAATCAATAAGCAATAAGCAATAAGTGAATGGCTGAAAGCACCAACTCTCCCAATACAAACTCTTAGATGGGATTTTCCCAACAAGCTCAGACACAAACTCCTCTCCTTTACCTGTTAGAATTCCAGTTTTTCAGCACACCAGGTTATGTGTAGAGCTACACATACACTCTATCTTGTTATATCTGAGAAATGTCAGCAAAATTCTGCTATAACTGTAATGCCTGAGTCCTGTCTACAGCTGTGGATATCCTGCACTGAGGATGTCAGTGTGTTTCAACCTTCACTAGAACTCACTGGAGCATTTGGGACTAAAACACAAAACTCACTCTGTAACTTATTCAATCCCAGCACTCTGATTTCTCTCTGGAGAATTCAATCCCAGCACTCTGATTTCTCCCTGGAGAATTCAGACACCCCTGACTCACTGACTTGTTATATCTAAGAAATGTCAGCAAAATTCTACTATATCTCAGTCCTGTCTACAGCTGTGGATAGCAATAAGCAATAATTAATAAGCAATAAGCAGTAAGTAAAACAATAAACAATAATCAATAAGCAATATGTAAAAAACAATAAACAATGAGCAATAAGTAAAATGCAATAAACAATAAGCAATAAGCAATAAGCAATAAGTAAAAAGCAATAATCAATGAGCAATAAGCAATAAGTAAAATGCAATAAACAATAAGCAATAAGCAATAAGTAAAAAGCAATAATCAATAACCAATAAACAATAATCAATGAGCAATAAGCAGTAAGTAAAATGCAATAAACAATAAGCAATAAGTAAAATCTATCTACTGAGGATGTCAGTGTGTTTCAACCTTCACTAGAACTCACTGGAGCATTTGGGACTAAAACACAAAACTCACTCTGTAACTTATTCAATCCCAGCACTCTGATTTCTCCCTGGAGAATTCAATCCCAGCACTCTGATTTCTCTCTGCAGAATTCAATCCCAGCACTCTGATCTCTCTGGAGAATTCAGACACCCCTGGCTCACTGACTTGTTATATCTAAGAAATGTCAGCAAAATTCTACTATATCTCAGTCCTGTCTGCAGCTGTGGATAGCAATAAGCAATAATTAATAAGCAATAAGCAGTAAGTAAAACAATAAATAGTAATCAATAAGCAATATGTAAAAAACAATAAACAATGAGCAATAAGTAAAATGCAATAAACAATAAGCAATAAGCAATAAGCAATAAACAATAAGTAAAAAGCAATAACCAATAAACAATAATCAATGAGCAATAAGCAATAAGTAAAATGCAATAAACAATAAGCAATAAGCAATAAGTAAAATCTCTCTACTGAGGATGTCAGTGTGTTTCAACCTTCACTAGAACTCACTGGAGCATTTGGGACTAAAACACAAAACTCACTCTGTAACTTATTCAATCCCAGCACTCTGATTTCTCCCTGGAGAATTCAATCCCAGCACTCTGATTTCTGTCAGGAGGATTCAATCCCAGCACTCTGATTTCTGTCAGGAGGATTCAATCCCAGCACTCTGATTTCTCTCAGGAGAATTCAGACACCCCTGACTCACTGACTTGTTATATCTAAGAAATGTCAGCAAAATTCTGCTATATCTCAGTCCTGTCTACAGCTGTGGATAGCAATAAGCAATAATTAATAAGCAATAAGCAGTAAGTAAAACAATAAACAATAATCAATAAGCAATATGTAAAAAACAATAAACAATAAGCAATAAGCAATAATCAATAAGCAATAAGTAAAAAGCAATAAGCAATAAACAATAATCAATGAGCAATAAGTAAAATGCAATAAACAATAAGCAATAAGCAATAAGTAAAAAGCAATAAACAATAAGCAATAAGTAAAATGCAATAAACAATAATCAATAAGCAATATGTAAAAAACAATAAACAATAAGCAATAAGTAAAATGCAATAAACAATAAGCAATAATCAATAAGCAATATGTAAAAAGCAATAAGCAATAACCAATAAACAATAATCAATAAGCAATAAGTAAAAACCAATAAACAATAAGCAATAAGTAAAATCTATCTACTGAGGATATCTGTGTGTTTCAACCTTCACTAGAACTCACTGGAGCATTTGGGACTAAAACACAAAACTCACTCTGTAACTTATTCAATCCCAGCACTCTGATTTCTCCCTGGAGGATTCAATCCCAGCACTCTGGAGGATTCAATCCCAGCACTCTGATCTCTCCCTGGAGGGCTCAGTGGCTGCACCATTCCATGTTTTTTCAGGGAATTATGTGCTGAACTACCTGGCCACGAGGCCCAAGCTGGCCACGTTCGTGACGCAGGCGCTGATCCAGCTCTACGCCAGGATCACCAAGCTGGGCTGGTTCGACTGCCAGAAGGACGAGTACGTCTTCAGGAACGTCATCAACGACGTCACCAGGTTCCTGCAGGTCAGGTTCCTCCTCAGAATTCCCGGGATTCACAAAATCTGGGAATTTTCAGGTGCTGTGGAGGAGATCAGGTGCTTCTGTAGCGCTGAGTTCAGCAGGGGATTCCCAGAGGAAACAGATTCTGAAAAATTCTGGGAGCAGGGAATTGTTCCTGGATAATCTCAGTTTTCACCAGGTTCTTGCAGGTCAGATTCCTTCCTCAGAATTACCAAGATTTGCCAAAATCTGGGAATTTCCAGGTGTCCTGAAGGAGTTCTGCCTCCTCCATAGCTGTGATTTCAGCTGGGGAGAGAGATTGTGGAAAATTCTGGGAGCAGGGAATTGTTCCTGGATAATCTCAGTTTTCACCAGGTTCTTGCAGGTCAGGTTCCTTCCTCAGAATTCCCAAGATTTGACAAAATCTGGGAATTTTCAGGTGCTGTGAAGGAGTTTGGGTGCTCCTGTAGTTGTGATTCCAGCTGGGGATTCACAGGGTGAAGAGCTCCTGAAAAATCAGGGAATTGTTTCAGGGAACAGGGATTTTGTTCCTGGATAATCTCAAATTTTCACCCAGTTCCTGCAGGTCAGGTTCCTTCCTCAGAATTCCTGGGATTCACAAAATCTGGGAATTTTCAGGTGCTGTGAAGGAGTTTGGGCTCCTCCATAACTGTGATTTCAGCTGGGGAGAGAGATCTTTAAAAATTCTGGGAGCAGGGAATTGTTCCTGGATAATCTCAGTTTTCACCAGGTTCTTGCAGGTCAGGTTCCTTCCTCAGAATTCCCAAGATTCACCAAAATCTGGGAATTTTCAGGTGCTGTGAAGGAGTTTGGGTGCTCTCCTAGCGCTGATTTCAGCTGGGGATTCACAGAGGTATCAGGTCCTGAAAAATTCTGGGAGCAGGGATTTTGTTCCTGGATAATTCCACCTTTGCACCAGGCTCCTGCAGGTCAGGTTCCTTCCTCAGAATTCCTAAGATTTGCCAAAATCTGGGAATTTTCAGGTGTCCTGAAGGAGTTCTGCCTCCTCCATGTTGGTGTTTTCAGCTGGGGATTCCCAGGGTAAAGAGATCATGGAAAATTCTGGGAGCAGGGAATTGTTCTTGGGTGTTCCCAGCTTTGCACCAGGTTCCTGCAGGTCAGATTTCTTCTTCAGAATTCCCAGGGTTCACCAAAACCTGGGAATTTTCAGGTGCTGTGAAGGAGTTTGGGTGCTCCTGTAGCACTGAGTTCAGTAGGGACTTCCAAGGGGAAACAGATGCTGAAAAGTTCTGGGAATTGGAAGTTCTGGGAGCAGGGAATTCTTCCTGGATGTTCCCAGCTGTGCACCAGGTTCCTGCAGGTCAGATCCCTCCACAGAATTCCTGGGATTCACAAAATCTGGGAATTTTCAGGTGCTGTGAAGGAGTTGAAGCTCTCCCATAGCAGTGATTCCAGTAGGAGCTTCTCAGGGAAAACTGATCCTGAAAAATCAGGGAATTGTTTCAGGATGTTCCCAGTTTTCACCAGGTTCCTGCAGGTCAGGTTCCTCCTCAGAATTCCCAGGATTCGCCAAAATCTGGGAATTTTCAGGTGCTGTGAAGGAGTTTGGGTGCTCCTGTAGTTGTGATTCCAGTAGGGGATTCACAGGGTGAAGAGCTCCTGAAAAATCAGGGAATTGTTTCAGGGAGCAGGGATTTTGTTCCTGGATAATCTCAAATTTTCACCAGGTTCCTGCAGGTCAGGTTCCCTCCTCAGAATTCCCAAGATTTGCCAAAATCTGGGAATTTTCAGGTGGCCTGAAGGAGTTCTGCCTCCTCCATGTTGGTGTTTCCAGCTGGGAATTCCCAGGGTGAAGAGATCCAGAAAAATTCAGGGAGCAGGGAATTGTTCCTGGATAATTCCACCTTTGCACCAGGTTCCTGCAGGTCAAATCCCCCCCCAGAATTCCAGGAATTCCACAAAATCTGGGAATTTTCAGGTGGTGTAGAAGACTTTGAGTGCTTTCCTAGTGGTGATTTCAGCTGGGGATTCCCAGGGTGAAAAATTCTGGGAGCAGGGAATTGTTTTTGGATCTTCCCAGATTTAGGATCCAACTTTTCCAAACTCAAATCCATCCCATGGATGGGTGGAAAATTAAGGAATTTTTTTCCTTTGTTGTTCCTATCCATAGGAATCTCATTTTATCTTTACCTCCTTAAAAATTCTGGGAGCAGGGATTTTTTTCTTGGATTCTCCCAGATTTAGAATCCAACTTTTCCAAACTCAAATCCTTCCCATGGATATTCCTGGGATTTCTTTCAACTTCCTTCATCCATTCTCTCAACTTCTTTTTGTTGTTTTTTTGTTCATTTGGCTGTTTTATTTTTATTTCTATTTTGAGATTTTTTTTCTGCTTGTTTTTTTTATTTTGTTTAATAATAATTAATAAATATTTTAATAATAATTAATAAAGTTCTTTCTAACCAATCATTTTTCCAAGGAAAAAAACCCAAAAAATGGGATTTTTTTCCCCAAAAAATGGGATTTTTTTCCCCAAAAAAAGCTGTGCCTTTGTCTCCCCAGGACAGTGTAGAGCACTGCATCATAGGAGTGACAATCCTGTCCCAATTAACAAATGAAATTAATCAAGTAAGTGCTACAGCCTTCCTCAGTGAAGTAAGTGTCCAATTTTCTCATTCATATTCTTGTGTCCTGCCTTTTCCTGGGTTTTTTTTTTGGGAATTTTGGGGTTTTTTTGGGGGTTATTTTGTTTTGAGGTGTTGGGAGTTCCTGTCTGGAGGGGTTGTTTTGTTTCTTTGGTGTTTTCCATCTTTTCTCTCATGGTTTTGGTGTTGTTTTCTGGGATAAAAAAAAAAAAAAAAAAAAAAGGGGGGGGAAAAAATAAGGAATTATTGAGGGAGGATCAGCTCCAGTGGCTGATCCAGGATTGGAATTGTTCCCATGAATCCAACTTGGATAATTCCATCCAGTTCCATTCCCTTTGGAGATGGGAATTCCCATCCCTAAAATAAAATAAAAAAAATAAAAAAAAAAGGTTTTTGCTGTTGGTTTGGACAAAGATTGAAGAGAAATAAAGGAATAAATTGGGAATAAACCCAGGAAATGAACCCCCAGGAATGAGGTTTATGCATCCCTAAAATCCCAAAAAACAAAAGGATTTTGCTCCTGATTTGGGCAAAGATTGAAAAGAAATAAAGGAATAAATTGGGAATAAACCCAGGAATGAAAGGCCAGGAATGGGATTTATCCATGGAAAAACATCCCAAAAATCCCCCCAAAAAAAGGATTTTTCTGCTTATTTTGGGCAAAGATTGAAGAGAAATGAGGAATAAATTTGGAATAATCCCAGGAATGGGATTTGTCCATGGAAAAACTGTGGGGTTGGGATCCAGTGGCAGATCCAGAACTGATCCCATAAATCCATAAATCCTGGATAATTCCATCCAGTTCCATTCCCTTTGGAGCTGGGAATTCCCATCCCTAAAATAAAATAAAAAAAAAAAAAAAAAAAGGTTTTTGCTGTTGGTTTGGGCAAAGATTGAAGAGAAATAAAGGAATAAATTGGGAATAAACCCAGGGAATGAACCCCCAGGAATGGGATTGATGCATCCCTAAAATCCCAAAAAACAAAAGGATTTTGCTGCTGATTTGGGCAAAGATTGAAAAGAAATAAAGGAATAAATTGGGAATAAACCCAGGGAATGAAAGCCCAGGAATGGGATTTGTCCATGGAAAAACTGTGGGGTTGGGATCCAGTGGCAGATCCAGAACTGATCCCATAAATCCATAAATCCTGGATAATTCCATCCAGTTCCATTCCCTTTGGAGATGGGAATTCCCATCCCTAAAATCCCTAAAAAAAAAAAAGGTTTTTGCTGCTGGTTTGAGAAAACATTGAAGAGAAATGAGGAATAAATTGGGAATAAACCCAGGGAATGAACCCCCAGGAATGGGATTTATGCATTCCTAAAATCCCAAAAAAAAAAAAGGATTTTCCTGCTGATTTGGGCAGAGATTGAAGAGAAACGAGGAATAAATTGGGATTGAACCCCCAGGGATGGAATTTATCCATGGTAAAGGTGCCTAAAATCCCAAAAACCAAAAGGATTTTGCTGCTGATTTGGACAAATACTGAAGAGAAACGAGGAATAAATTGGGATTGAACCCCCAGGGGTGGGATTTATCCATGGTAAAGGTGCCTAAAATCCCAAAAAAACCCCGAATTTTGCTGCTGATATGGGGAAATACTGATGAGAAATGAGGAATAAATTAGGATTGAACCCCCAGGGATATAATTTATCCATGGTAAAGGTGCCTAAAATCTCAAAAAAAAAAAGGATTTTGCTGCTGATTTAGACAAATACTGAAGAGAAATGAGGAATAAATTGGGATTGAACCCAAATAATTAAACCTCAGGAATGGGATTTATGCATCCCTAAAATCCCAAAAAAATGGGTTTTCCTGTTGATTTGGGCAGAGATTGAAGAGAAATGAGGAATAAATTGGGATTGAACCCCCAGGGATGGAATTTATCCATGGTAAAGGTGCCTAAAATCCCAAAAACCAAAAGGATTCTGCTGCTGATTTGGGGAAATACTGAAGAGAAATGAGCAATAAATTAGGAATGAACCCAATAATTAAACCTCAGGAATAGGATTTATGCATCTCTAAAATCCCAAAAAAAAAAAGGATTTTGCTGCTGATTTAGACAAATACTGAAGAGAAACGAGGAATAAATTGGGAGAGAAGAATAAATTAGGAATAAACCAGGAATTTAACTGCTGGAATGTGGGTTTATCCCAGGAATGGGATTTATGCATGGAAAGACATCCCTAAAATCCCCAAAACCAAAAGGATTTTGCTGCTGATTTGGGGAAATACTGAAGACATACAAGGAATAAATTTGGATTGAACCCCAACAATTAAACTCAGGAATGGGGTTTATGCATCCCTAAAATCCCCAAAAAATGGGTTTTCCTGTTGATTTGGGCAGAGATTGAAGAGAAACGAGGAATAAATTGGGATTGAACCCCCAGGGATGGGATTTATCCATGGTAAAGGTGCCTAAAATCCCAAAAAAAAAAAGGATTCTGCTGCTGATTTGGGGAATACTGAAGAGAAACGATGAATAAATTGGGATTGAGCCCCAGGGGTGGGATTTATCCATGGTAAAGGTGCCCAAAATCCCAAAAACCAAAAGGATTCTGCTGCTGATTTGGGGAAATAGTGATGAGAAACAAGGAATAAATTGGGATTGAACCCCAACAATTAAACTCAGGAATGGGGTTTATACATCCCTAAAATCCCAAAAACCAAAAGGATTTTGGTGCTGATTTGGGGAAATACTGATGAGAAACGAGGAATAAATTGGGATTGAACTCCAACAATTAAACCTCAGGAATGGGATTTATGCATCCCTAAAATCCCAAAAAAAAAATGGATTTTGCTGCTGATTTAGACAAATACTGATGAGAAACGAGGAATAAATTGGGATTGAGCCCCAGGGTGGGTTTGTCCTGCAGGGTGGGTCTGGGGCTCCTGCTGCTCTCTGAGCTCTGCCCTCCCCGCAGGCCGACACGAGCCACCCCCTGACCAAGCACCGCAAAATCGCCTCCTCCTTCCGCGACTCGTCGCTCTTCGACATCTTCACCCTGTCCTGCAGCCTGCTGAAACAGGTGGGATGGGATGGGATTGGGATTGGGATTGGGATGGGATTGGGATTGGGATTGGGAACCTTCACCCTGTCCTGCAGCCTGCTCAAACAGGTGGGATGGGATGGGATTGGGATGGGATTGGGATGGGAACCTTCACCCTGTCCTGCAGCCTGCTGAAACAGGTGGGATGGGATTGGGATTGGGATTGGGATGGGATTGGGATTGGGATTGGGATTGGGATTGGGATTGGGAGGGGAACCTTCACCCTGTCCTGCAGCCTGCTCAAACAGGTGGGATGGGATGGGATTGGGATTGGGATTGGGATGGGATTGGGATTGGGATTGGGATGGGATTGGGATTGGGATTGGGAACCTTCACCCTGTCCTGCAGCCTGCTCAAACAGGTGGGATTGGGATTGGGATGGGATTGGGATTGGGATGGGATTGGGATTGGGATTGGGAACCTTCACCCTGTCCTGCAGCCTGCTCAAACAGGTGGGATTGGGATTGGGATGGGATTGGGATTGGGATGGGATTGGGATTGGGATTGGGAACCTTCACCCTGTCCTGCAGCCTGCTGAAACAGGTGGGATGGGATTGGGATTGGGATTGGGATTGGGATTGGGGAACCTTCACCCTGTCCTGCAGCCTGCTCAAACAGGTGGGATGGGATTGGGATTGGGATTGGGATTGGGATTGGGATTGGGGAACCTTCACCCTGTCCTGCAGCCTGCTGAAACAGGTGGGATGGGATGGGATTGGGATTGGGATTGGGGAACCTTCACCCTGTCCTGCAGCCTGCTCAAACAGGTGGGGGTGGGATGGGATTGGGATTGGGATTGGGATGGGATTGGGATTGGGATTGGGGAACCTTCACCCTGTCCTGCAGCCTGCTGAAACAGGTGGGATGGGATGGGATTGGGATTGGGATTGGGATTGGGGAACCTTCACCCTGTCCTGCAGCCCGCTCAAACAGGTGGAATTGGGATGGGATTGGGATTGGGATTGGGATTGGGATTGGGATTGGGAGGGGATTGGGATTGGGATTGGGAGGGGAACCTTCACCCTGTCCTGCAGCCTGCTCAAACAGGTCGGGATGGGATTGGGAGTTGGGGTTTGGGGTTTGGGATTAGGGATTGGGGTTTGGGAATGGGATTGGGATTGGGATTGGGAATGGGGATTGGGATTGGGGGATTGGGAATGGGATTGGGGATTGGGATTGGGAATGGGGATTGGGATTGGGGTTTGGGGATTGGGAATGGGGTTTGGGATTGGGATTGGGGTTTGGGATTGGGAATGGGATTTTGGGAATGGAGCCTTGGGGTTTGGGGATTGGAGCCTTAGGATTTTGGGGTAGAAACCTTGGGGTTTTGGTAGTGAAACCTCAGGATTTTGGGAATGGAGCCTTGAGATTTTGGGGTAGAAACCTTGGGATTTTGGGAATGGAGCTTTGGGATTTTGGGAATGGAACCTTGGGATTTTGGGAAGGGAGCCTTGGGATTTTGGGGATTGGGAGTTTGGGAATGGAGCTTTGGGATTTTGGGATTGGGGTTTGGGGTTTGGGGAATGGAACCTTGGGGTTTGGGGATTGGGAGTTTGGGAATGGAACCTTGGGATTTTGGGAATGGGGCCTTGGGATTTTGGGAATGGAGCCTTGGGGTTTGGGGATTGGAGCCTTGGGATTTTGGAGTTGAAACCTTGGGGTTTTGGGAATGGAGCCTTGGGATTTTGGGAATGGAGCCTTGGGATTTTGGGAATGGAGCTTTGGGGTTTTGGGAATGGAACCTTAGGGTTTGGGGATTGGGATTTTGGGATTGGGGTTTGGGGTCTTGGGATTTGGGAATGGAGCCTTGGGGTTTTGGGAATGGAACCTTGGATTTTTGGAATGGAGCCTTGGGATTTTGGGAGAGAAACCTTGGATTTTGGAGTTGAAACCTTGGGGTTTTGGGAGTGAAACGTCAGGATTTTGGGATTGGAAACTCAGGATTATGGGAATGGAACCTCAGGATTATGGGAGTGAAACCTCAGGATTTTTGGAATGGAGCCTTGGGATTTTTGGAAATGGAACCTTGGATTTTGGGATTGGAACCTCAGGACTTTGGGATTGGAAACTCAGGATTATGGGAGTGAAACCTCAGGATTTTTGGAATGGAGCCTTGGGGATTTTGGGATTGGAACCTCAGGATTTTGGGAATGGAACCTCAGGACTTTGGGAGTGAAACCTCAGGGGATGGGGTTGCAAGGGGGAAGCACAGGATTCCTGCCAGACAGAAAAGAGGATTTGTGTGTAAGGAGAATTCCAGGATTTCCTGAATCCTTTAATCCTCAATCCTGTGCAGCCCAGGAGAAAAATGGGAATGGTGCCTGTTATCCATGTCCTGAAAAAACTCTGAAATTTCATTTATGCTGGAATATATTTATGCCCTCACTAGCTATAAAAAAATCCTGCCTTGCAAAAAATGGGATTTGTGTTTAGGGAGAATTCCAGGATTTTCTGGATCACTTAATTCTCATTTCTGAGCAGTTCAGGGAGAAAAATGAGAATCCTGCCTGTTCTCCCTGTGCTGGAAAAACTCCAGAATTCCATTTATGAACCTCACCTGCTGCTCATTCCACAGAGCCCCATCCTTGTTAAACTGAAATCCTGTCAAACAGAAAAGGGAATTTATGTTTAATCAGAATTCCAGGATTTTCTGGATTACTGAATCCTCATCCCTGTGCAGTTCAGGAGGGGAAATGGGAATGTTCTCCCTGTGCTGGAAAAACTCCAGAATTCCATTTTTAAACCTCACCTGCTGCTCATTCCACAGAGCCCCATCCTTGTTAAAATGAAATCCTGCCTTGAATAAAAAGGGAATTTGTGTTTAATGAGAATTCCAGGATTTCCTGATTCTTCAATCCTCAATTCTGTGCAGCTCAGGGAGAAAAATGAGAATCCTGCCTGTTCTCCCTGTGCTGGAAAAACTCCAGAATTCCATTTTTAAACCTCATTCCAAGCCTTGACCTGCTTCACATAAACCATTTTTTCATCCCACCTTCCCCCAGCTCCATTTCCCCACTTTTCCCTGCCTGAATTCCACGTTTTCCACAGGCCTCTGGGAAGAACCTGAACCTGAATGATGAGAGCCAGCACGGGCTGCTGATGCAGCTGCTCAAGCTCACCCACAACTGCCTGAACTTCGACTTCATCGGCACCTCCACGGACGAGTCCTCGGACGACCTGTGCACAGTGCAGATCCCCACCAGCTGGAGATCAGGTGAGCTGCAGCACCTGCCCCATCCCAGCTGCAAAATGCTCAGATTCTCAGATTTTCCATAAATAAATCCCAGGTTAAGGGTTAAACCCAGCCCTAAACTCGCCTGGTTAATTTTTGGGGGATTTTGTCTTTGCCTGTAAAACCCTTTTTCCTTCCAGGTGTTCACTTCTCATTACTACAGTGAGGAAAAATGGATTTTAAGAAAAATTAAGGAATAATTTGACACCTTTTTCCCAGCTGGAAAAGGCTCAAATACTGATTTTCCATAAATAAACAAACCCCAGGCTGAGGGTTAAACTCAGCCCTAAACTCGCCTCGTTCACTTTTGAGAGATTTTTATTTGCATTTAATTTCCAATCTTTCACCTTTCATTCCAATAGCCAAGAAAAATGTTGGGTTTTTTTTTTTTTTAATTAGGGAATCATTTGACACCTTTTTCCCACCTGGAAAATTCTCAAATACAGATTTTCCATGAATAAACCCCAGGCTGAGGGTTAAACCCAGCTCTAAACTCGCCTCGTTCATTTTTGAGGGATTTTTCTTTGTTTTAAAACCCATTTTCCCTTCCAGTCTTTCACTTCTCATTACAACAACCAGGAAAAATGGATTTTAAGAAAAAATAAGGAATAATTTGGCACCTTTTTCCCAGCTGGAAAAGGTTCAAATACTGATTTTCCATAAATAAACCCCAGGCTGAGGGTTAAACTCAGCCCTAAACTCGCCTCATTCATTTCTGAGGGATTTTCCTTTGGTTTTAACTTTCAGACTTTCACCTCTTGTTCCAACAATGAGAAAAAATGGATTAAAAAAAAAAAATTAGGGAATAACTTGGCACCTATTTCCCACCTGGAAAATACTCAAATCCTGGGATTTTCCATGAATAAACCCCAGGCTGAGGGTTAAACTCAGCCCTAAACTCACCTCGCTCACTTTTAGGAGATTTTTCTTTCCTTTAAAACTCTTTTTTCCTTCAGGTCTTGTTCCAACAAGCAGGAAAAATGTTTTTTTTTATTTTCCCCAAAAATAGGGAGTGATTGGTACCTTTTCCCACCTGGAGAATGCTCAAATACTGATTTTCCATGAATAAACCCCAGGCTGAGGGTTAAACCCAGCTCTAAACTCACCTCGTTCGTTTTTGAGGGATTTTTCTTTGTTTTAAAACCCATTTTCCCTTCCAGTCTTTCACTTCTCATTAGAACAACCAGGAAAAATGGATTTTAAGAAAAATTAGGGAATTATTTGGCAGCTTTTTCCTACCTGGAAAAGGCTCAAATACTGATTTTCCATGAATAAACCCCAGGCTGAGGGTTAAACTCAGCCCTAAACTGCCTCGTTCATTTTTAGGAGATTTTTCTTTCCTTTAAAACTCTTTTTTCCTTCAGGTCTTGTTCCAACAAGCAGGAAAAATGTTTTTTTTCATTTTCCCCAAAAATAGGGAGTGATTGGTACCTTTTCCAACCTGGAGAATGCTCAAATACTGATTTTCCATGAATAAACCCCAGGCTGAGGGTTAAACTCAGCCCTAAACTCGCCTCGTTCATTTTTGAGGGATTTTTCTTTGTTTTAAAACCCATTTTCCCTTCCAGTCTTTCACTTCTCATTACTACAGTGAGGAAAAACGGATTTTAAGAAAAAATAAGGAATAATTTGGCACCTTTTTACCACCTGCAGAATGCTCAAATACTGATTTTCCATAAATAAACCCTGGGTTAAGGGTTAAACTCAGCCCTAAACTCGCCTCGTTCGTTTTTGAGGGATTTTATTTGCTTTTAATTTCCAGTCTTTCATTCCAATAACCAAGAAAAATGTTTGGATTTTTTTTTTTAAATTAGGGAATCATTTGACACCTTTTTCCAACCTGGAAAATTCTCAAATACTGATTTTCCATGAATAAACCCCAGGCTGAGGGCTAAACTCAGCCCTAAACTCACCTGGTTCATTTTTGGGGGATTTTGTCTTTGCCTTTAAAACCCTATTTCTTTCCAGGTGTTCACTTCTCATTACTACAGTGAGGAAAAATGGATTTTAAGAAAAAATAAGGAATAATTTGGCACCTTTTTACCACCTGGAAAATGCTCAGATCCTGGGATTTTCCATTAATAAACCCTGGGTTAAGGGTTAAACTCAGCCCTAAACTCGCCTCGATCACTTTTGAGGGATTTTTATTTGGTTTTAATTTCCAGTCTTTCACCTTTCATTCCAACAGCCAAGAAAAATGTTTGGGTTTTTTTTTTTTTTTTAAATTAGGGAATTATTTGGCACCTTTTTCCCACCTGGAAAATTCTCAAATACTGATTTTCCATGAATAAACCCCAGGCTGAGGGTTAAACTCAGATCTAAACTCACCTGGTTCATTTTTGGGGGATTTTGTCTTTGCCTTTAAAACCCTATTTCTTTCCAGGTGTTCACTTCTCATTACTACAGTGAGGAAAAATGGATTTTAAGAAAAAATAAGGAATAATTTGGCACCTTTTTACCACCTGGAAAATGCTCAAATACTGATTTTCCATAAATAAACCCCAGGCTGAGGGTTAAACTCAGATCTAAACTCACCTCGTTCATTTTTGAGGGATTTTTCTTTGTTTTAAAACCCATTTTCCCTTCCAGTCTTTCACTTCTCATTACAACAGTGAGGAAAAATGGATTTTAAGAAAAAATAAGGAATAATTTGGCACCTTTTTACCACCTGGAAAATGCTCAAAATCTGATTTTCCATGAATAAACCCCAGCCTGAGGGTTAAACTCAGCCCTAAACTCGCCTCGTTCATTTTTAGGGGATTTTATCTTTTCCTTTAAAATCCTTTATCCTTTATTTATTTCTCATTACTACAGTGAGGAAAAATGGATTTTAAGAAAAAATAAGGAATAATTTGGCACCTTTTTCCAACCTGGAAAATGCTCAAATACTGATTTTCCATAAATAAACCCTGGGTTAAGGGTTAAACTCAGCCCTAAACTCACCTGGTTCATTTTTGAGGGATTTTTATTTGCTTTTAAAATTCCTTTTTCCTTCCAGTCTTTTATTAGTTCCAACAACCAGGAAAAATAATTTAAAAAAAAAAAAAATTAGGGAATAATTGGTATCTTTTTCCCACCTGGAAAATTCTCAAATCCTGAGATTTTCCATAAATAAACCCTGGTTAAACCCAGCCTTAAACCCTCTGTTAATTCATTTTTGGGAGATTTTTTTTTGCTTTTCCTTTCCAGTCTTTCACCTTTCATTCCAACAACCAAGAAAAATGTCAGTTTTTTTTTTTAAATTAGGGAATAATTTGTCACCTTTCCCCCACATGCTGCTGTTCCCACCTGGCACAGATTGTGTTCCTAAAATCCTAAAATTCCTAAAATACCAAAATTCCTAAAATACCTTCCTGTCATCCTCAGTTTGTAGGGTTAAAAATACAAAATTTTGGCAGATTTTTTTCCTTGGGGTTTGTGATGCTTTGCTGTCCCAAATCCATGAGAAAATCAGGATGAAACTCATGGAAAATGGAAATAAAATCTTCTTTTCTCTTGCAGCATTCTTGGATTCCTCGACCCTTCAGTTGTTTTTTGATCTTTATCATTCCATCCCTCCTTCGTTTTCTCCTCTGGTAAGTCCAGGCTTGATTTTATTTTATTTTATTTTATTTTATTTTATTTTATTTTATTTTATTTTATTTTATTTTATTTATTATTTTATTTTATTATTTTATTTTATTTTATTTTATTTTATTTTATTTTATTTTACTATTGTATTTTATTTTATTTTATTTTATTTTATTTTATTTTTTTATTTTATTATTTATTTTTATTTTATTTTATTTATTTTTGTATTTTATTTATTTTATTTCATTTTATTTTATTTTATTTTATTTTATTATTTTATTTTATTTTATTATTTTATTTTATTTTATTTTATTTTACTATTGTATTTTATTTTATTTTATTTTATTTTATTTTTTTATTTTATTATTTATTTCTATTTTATTTTATTTTATTATTTTATTCTATTTTATTTTATTTCATTTCATTTTATTTTATTTTATGTTATTTTATTTTATTATTTTATTTTATTATTTTATTTTATTTTATTATTTTATTATTTTATTATTTTATTTTATTTTATTTTATTTTATTTTATTTTATTTTATTTTATTTTATTTTATTTTAAAGTTCAGCTGGGACATCCCCTGGGGATTAATTTGTGCTGAAGTGCTGCTGAGAGTTTTGAGGCATCTCCAAGGTTGGATTTTCCCTAAAAAAAATTTTTTTTAATTGGAATTCCAACCTCTTTCTCCTCACCCAGTTTGGAATCACTTTGTTCATCCCCTCCTGTAATTCCCAAAAAAAAAAAATCATAAAAACCACACCAGGAGTAGGGAACACATTTAATTTAATTTAATTTAATTTCTTCTTCCACTTTTCCAAACCAGGCCATGTCCCATTGGATGAAAGGGCCAAGAGCACAACTGAGCTAAAATTTAGATTGTTTCTTCTTAAAAAAATAAAAAAAAATTGGATTATTTCTTCTAGGAAAAAAAAAAAAAAAAAAAAAAAAAGTTGGTTTATTCGTTCTGGAAAAAAAAAAATTTAAAAGTTGGATTATTTCTTCTGGAAAGAATAAAAGGTTGGATTATTTTTTCTGGAAAATTAAAAATCTGGATTATTTGTTCTGGGAAAAAAATAAAAATTTGGATTATTTGTTCTGGAAAAAGATAAAAATTTGGATTATTTTTCAGAAAAAAAAATTTTAAAGCCCTTTCAGTTTTTCAATTTTTGCCATAATTAAAGCTCAGTGAAAACAAAGCTGAGAGGGAAAGGAATTTTTCCATGGAGACTCCACTTTTTCTAATGGAGAGTTAATGGCTAATCCTGAATTTTGAGCCTTCAGGAGAGATTTGAGGTGTAAAAATCATTTTTTTAAATGGAAATCTGAAATTATTCCATTGGGATTCCCATCCCTGGGGGGGTCCAGGGAAAGCTGGACCTGGCACTCACAGCTCTGGGCTGGGTGAGGATTCTGACCTTGGAGAGCTTTTCCAACCTCTTGAATTCCATAACTCACAGATTTTGGGGATTTTTGGGGATTTTTGGGGTTTTTGGGATTTTGGGGATTTTTGGGATTTTTTTTGAGCGCTGTGATTTCATTTCCCACTGCGAACCCACAGGAGCTGTTTGATCCTTCAAGCATCACCAACCCTCAATCCCTGCTGTTTCCACGAGGTGGAAATGTCTTTATTTCCTTCTTTCCATCCCAATTTTGGGTTTTTTTCCCAATTTTTTTGGCAGGTTCTGTCGTGCTTGGTGCAGATCGCCTCCGTGCGCCGCTCGCTGTTCAACAACGCCGAGCGCGCCAAGTTCCTGTCCCACCTGGTGGACGGGGTGAAACGGATCCTGGAGAACCCCCAGGTGAGTGCTGCAGCTGGGAGAGCAGCCTCTCATCCCAAAAAATCATCCTGTTGTCCCAAAATCTCGTCCCAAAAAATCCTTCTCGTGCCCCAACATCTCGTCCCAAAAATTCCTTCTCATGTCTCAGCATCTCATCCCAAAAAATCCTTCTCATGTTCCAAAATCTCGTCACAAAAAATCCTTCTCATGTCCCAACATCTCGTCACAAAAAATCCTTCTCATGTCCCAAAATCTCATCCCAAAAAATCCTTCTCATGTCCCAGCATCTCATCCCAAAAAATCCTTCTCATCTCCCAACAACTCATCCCAAAAAATCCTTCTCATGTCCCGGCCTCTCATCCCAAAAAATCCTTCTCGTGCCCCAACATCTCATCCCAAAAAATCCTTCTCATGTCCCAACATCTCATCCCAAAAAATCCTTCTCATGTCCCAACATCTCATCCCAAAAAATCCTTCTCATGTCCCAAAATCTCATCCCAAAAAAATCCTTCTCATCTCCCAACATCTCATCCCAAAAAACCTTCTCATGTCCCAAAATCTCATCCCAAAAAATCCTTCTCATGTCCCAAAATCTCATCCCAAAAAATCCTTCTCATGTCCCATCATCTCGTCCCAAAAAATCCTCATGTTCCAACATCTCATCCCAAAAAATCCTTCTCATGTCCCAAAATCTCATCCCAAAAATCATTCTATTGTCCCAAAATCTCATCCCAAAAAATCCTTCTCATGTCCCAGCCTCTCATCCCAAAAAATCCTTCTGATGTCCCAAAATCTCATCCCAAAAAATCCTTCTCATGTCCCAACATCTCGTCCCAAAAAATCCTTCTCATGTCCCAAAATCTCATCCCAAAAAATCCTTCTCATCTCCCAGCCTCTCATCCCAAAAAATCCTTCTCATGTCCCAAAATCTCATCCCAAAACTCCTTCTCATGTCCCAAAATCTCATCCCAAAAAATCATCCTATTGTCCCAAAATCTCATCCCAAAAAATCCTTCTCATGTCCCAAAATCTCATCCCAAAAAATCCTTCTCATGTCCCAGCCTCTCATCCCAAAAAATCCTTCTCATGTCCCAGCCTCTCATCCCAAAAAATCCTTCTCATGTCCCAACATCTCATCCTAAAAAATCCTTCTCATGTCCCAAAATCTCATCCCAAAAAATACTTCACATGCCCCAACATCTCATCCCAAAAAATCCTTCTCATGTCCCAAAATCTCATCCCAAAAAATCCTTCTCATGTCCCAAAATCTCATCCCAAAAAATCCTTCTCATGTCCTATGTCCCAAAATCTCATCCCAAAAAATCCTTCTCATGTCCCAAAATCTCATCCCAAAAAATCCTTCTCATGTCCCTCCCAAAACATCCTTCTCATGTCCCAACATCTCGTCCCAAAAAATCCTTCTCTTGTCCCAAAATCTCGTCCCAAAAAATCCTTCTCATGTCCCAAAACCTCATCCCAAAAAATCCTTCTCATGTTACAAAATCTCATCCCAAAAAATCCTTCTCATCTCCCAAAATCTCATCCCAAAAAATCCTTCTCATGTCCCAGCCTCTCATCCCAAAAAATCATTCTCATGTCTCAACATCTCATCCCAAAAACTCCTTCTCGTGCCCCAACATCTCTTCCCAAAAATTCCTTCTCATGTCCCAAAATCTCATCCCAAAAAAATCCTTCTCATGTCCCAAAATCTCATCCCAAAAAATCCTTCTCATGTCCCAGCCTCTCATCCCAAAAAATCCTTCTCATGTCCCAAAATCTCATCCCAAAAAATCCTTCTCATGTCCCAACATCTCATCCCAAAAAATCCTTCTCATGTCCCAGCCTCTCATCCCAAAAAATCCTTCTCATGTCCCAAAATCTCATCCCAAAAAATCCTTCTCATGTCCCAAAACCTCATCCCAAAAAATCCTTCTCATCTCCCAAAATCTCATCCCAAAAAATCCTTCTCATGTCCCAACATCTCGTCCCAAAAAATCCTTCTCATGTCCCAACATCTCATCCCAAAAAATCCTTCTCATGTCCCAACATCTCATCCCAAAAAATCCTTCTCATGTCCCAAAATCTCATCCCAAAAATCCTCTCATCTCCCACTTGGACATTGGGCAAGGGGAAACTGGGCAGTGTTGTCCTGCTCATCCCTTTTCCCCCCATCCCAAGGGCGGTTCAGGGTGGGTATTGGGAATAATTTCTCCCTTGGAAGAGGATTTAAGGATTGGAACCATCCCTGGAAATGCCCAAAATGTGGTAATTGCTGACCTGGTTTAATGGGATTTGTTGGGATTTTTTGGGATTTGTTGGGAGCTTGGATTGTTCTTGGAGCTTTCTCCATTCTGAGATGATCTGAGCTTGAGGAGGGACAGCAGAGCTGTTCCTGTAGGAACAATTTCTCCATTGGAGGAAGATTTAAGGACTGGAACCATTCCTGGAAATGCCCAAACACCAGGAAATATGGCAGTTGCTGACCTGGTTTAATGGGATTTTTTGGGATTTGTTGGGAGCTTGGATTGTTCTTGGAGCTCACTCTGATTCTGAGATGATCTGAGCTTGAGGCAGGGACAGCAGAGCTGTTCCTGTAGGAACAATTTCTGCATTGGAAGAGGATTTAAGGACTGGAACCATCCCTGGAAATGCCCAAAAACCAGGAAATGTGGCAGTTGCTGACCTGGTTTAATGGGATTTTTTAGAATCTTGGATTGTTCTTGGAGCTTTCTCCATTCTGAGATGATCTGAGCTTGAGGAGGGACAGCAGAGCTGTTCCTGTAGGAACAATTTCTCCACTGGAAGAGGATTTAAGGACTGGAACCATCCTGGAAGTGCCCAAAAACCAGGAAATGTGGGTTAATGGGATTGTTGGGATTTGGTGGGAGCTTGGATTGTTCTCGGAGCTGTCTCCAGGTGCAGGATGATCCCTCAGAGCTGTTCCTCTCTGTGCCCCCAGAGTCTGTCAGACCCCAACAATTACCACGAGTTCTGCCGGCTGCTGGCGCGGTTGAAGAGCAATTACCAGCTGGGGGAGCTGGTGAAGGTGGAGAACTACCCCGAGGTGATCCGGCTGATCGCCAACTTCACCGTCACCAGCCTGCAGGTACAGCCTGCCCCCCTCCTCCCTCTCCTCTATTCCCTGTTCCCTTTTCCATTTTCCCTCTTCCCTCTTCCCTCTTCCCTCGTCCCTCTTCTTTATTCCATTTTCCCTTTTCCCTCTTGCCTCTTCCCTCTTCCCTATTCCATTTTCCCTTTTCCTTCTTCCTTCCTCCCTTTTCCCTGTTCCCTTTTCCATTTTTCCCTTTTCCCTCTTTCCCTTTCCTTTTCCCTATTCCCTTTTCCATTTTCCCTTTTCCCTCTTCCCTTTTCCTTTTTCCATTTTCCCTCTTCCCTTTTCCATTTTCCCTTTTCCCTGTTCCCTTTTCCATTTTCCCTATTCCCTCTTCCCTATTCCCTATTCTCTCTTCCCTTCTCTCTTCTCCTTTTCCTTCTTCCCTTTTCCCTCTTCCCTTTTCCCTTTTTCCCTTTTCCCTTTTTCCCTTTTCCCTTCTCCCTTTTTCCCCTTCTCCTTTTTTCCTTCTCCTTTTTCCCTTCTCCCTTTTTTCCCTTCTCCCTTTTTCCCCTTCTCCCTTTTTTTCCCTTCTCCTTTTTTTCCCTTCTCCCTTTTTTCCCTTCTCCCTTTTTTCCCTTCTCCTTTTTTTCCCTTCTCCTTTTTTTCCCTTTTCCCTTTTTTCCCCTTCTCCCTTTTTTCCCTTCTCCTTTTTCCTTCTCCCTTTTTTCCCTTCTCCCTTTTTCCCTATTCCTTTTTCCCTTCTCCTTTTCTTCCTCCCTTTTTCCTTTTTCCCTCCCTTTTCCCTTCCCTTTTCCCTTCCCTCCCCTCTCCCTGCCCTCAGCATTCCCTGGAAAACACAGCAGGATCCTCTCATCCGGGGCATTTTTACAGAAATCATCCACAAATTCCTGGATGGAATCCATGTGGGAAGGCAGAGTTGTTGCCATGCCTCCAGAGGCTTTTCTATATCCTGGCAGGGAATTAAAAATACAAGTAAAATTAGGTTTATTTTAGGATTCTGTCTCACTTCACTGTTGCTGTGCACTCAGAAGGGGAATATTTGGAATATTGGGATATTCCCAATGAATTTTCCAACTCAGAGCCACAGCCCTGCACAGGAGAAGGTTTAAAAACCAAATCCCTTTGTTTTTGGAGTTGGAATTCCTGGCAGGCAGCTCAGTGTGTGGGAGCTGGGGGAGGGCTGGATTCAGCTCCACGTCCTGGAAATTTGGGATTTTCTCCCAAAGTTCCCTGAGTGCTGGAATGGCTCTGATCCAGGAATGCCCTGGAATTCCTGGGGAATTTGGCAGCCAGTGCAAGGTGCAGCCAGCTGAGCTTGAAATCCTTTCTAACCCAGAAAAACTCGAGTCAAACCACACAAATCCTGAATCCTTGGCTTGCTTTCCATCTCCTTTCCCTCTGGAAGTTCTGGGAACTCTCTCCCAACAGCGTGCCCTGAAATTCCTGGGGAATTTGGTAACCAGGCCAGTAGAAGGAGCTGAGCTCTCAATGCCTTTCCAACCCAAATTCTGTGGGGGAAACTCAAACCAAACCACACAAATCCTGACTCCCTGCTTTGCTTTCCATCTTCTTTCTCTCTGGAAGTTCTGGGAACTCTTTCCCAGTAGTGTGCCATGAAAATCCTGAATAATTTGGCAGCTAGGCCAGTGCAAGGTGGAAGGGGCTGAGCTTTAAACCCATTCCAGACCAAATTCTGTGGGGGAAAAACTTAAACAACACAAATCCTGACTCCTTGGCTTGTTTTCCTTCTCTTTTCCCTTTGGAAGTTCTGGGAATTCTCTCCCAACAGCGTGCACTGAAATTCTGGGTAATTTGACAGCCAGGCCAGGGGAAGGAGCTGAGCTCTCAGTGCCTTGTAACCAAAATTCTGTGGGGGAAACTCAAACCAAACCACACAAATCCTGACTCCCTGCTTTGCTTTCCATCTCCTTTCCCTCTGGAAGTTCTGGAAATTCTCTCCCAACAATGTGCCCTGAAATTCCGTGGTAATTTGGTAACTAGGCCGGTGGAAGGTGCAACCAGCTGAGCTCTCAATGCCTTGTAACCCAAATTCTGTGGGGGAAACTCAAACCAAAGCACAGAAATCCTGACTCCCTGCTCTGTTTCCTTTCTCCTTTCCCCCTGCAGCACTGGGAATTCGCCCCCAACAGCGTGCAGTGAAATTCTGGGTAATTTGACAGCCAGGCCTGTGGAAGGAGCTGAGCTCTCAATGCCTTGTAACCCAAATTCTGTGGGAAAACTCAAACCAAAGCACACAAATCCTGACTCCCTGCTCTGTTTCCCCACATGCAGCACTGGGAATTCTCTCCCAACAGCGTGCATTGAAATTCTGGGTAATTTGACAGCCAGGCCAGGGGAAGGAGCTGAGCTCTCAATGCCTTGTAACCCGAATTCTGTGGGGAAAACTCAAACCAAAGCACACAAATCCTGACTCCCTGCTCTGTTTCCCCACCTGCAGCACTGGGAATTCACCCCCAACAGCGTGCACTGAAATTCTGGGTAATTTGGCAGCTAGGCCGGTGGAAGGAGCTGAGCTCTAAATCTTTTCTAACCCAAATTCTGTGGGGAAACTCAAACCAAAGCACACAAATCCTGACTCCCTGCTTTGCTTTCCATCTCCTTTCCCCCTGCAGCACTGGGAATTCGCCCCCAACAGCGTGCACTACCTGCTGAGCCTGTGGCAGCGCCTGGCTGCCTCGGTGCCCTACGTCAAGGCCACGGAGCCGCACATGCTGGAGACGTACACGCCCGAGGTGACCAAGGCCTACATCACCTCCCGCCTGGAGTCCGTGCACATCATCCTCAGGTCAGCCCCAGCCCCTCCTGGCTGGCCCAGCTGGGAAATGTGGGGAAAAGTGGGAAAAATGTGGGAAAAGCGAGGCTGTTCCTCCTGGGTGGCTCGGCAGCCAGGCCTGTAATGGCTGGAAGGTGGAAGGGGCTGAGCTTTAAATGCCAAATTCTGTGGGAACAGCAAACACAAATCCTGACTCCCTGCTCTGTTTTCCTTCTCTTTTCCCTCTGGAAGCTCTGGGAATTTGCTCTCAACAATGTGCCCTGAAATTCCTGGTTATTTGTAACCAGGCCATTAATGGCTGGAAGGTGGAAGGAGCTGATCTTGAAACCCCTTCCAGGCTAAATTCTGTGGGAAAAACTTCAATCAAACAGCACAAATCCTCATTCTCTGATTTGTTTTCCTTCTCTTTTCTCTCTGGAAGTTCTGAGAATTCACTTCCAACAATGTGTCCTGAAATTCCTGGGTAATTTGGCAACCAGGCCAGTGGAAGGTGCAACGAGCTGAGTTTTAAATGCCTTGTAACCCAAATTCTGTGGGAAAAACTTAAACAACACAAATCCTGACTCCCTGCTCTGTTTTCCTTCTCTTTTCCCTCTGGAAGCTCTGGGAATTCCTCTTAACAGTGTGCCCTTAATGGCTGGAAGGTGCAGTGAGCTGAGCTTTAAATTCATTCCAGGCCAAATTCTGTGGGAAAAACTTAAGTCAAATAACATAAATTTTATCTCCTTGCTTTGTTTTCTGTCTCTTTTTCCTCCTGAATTTCTGGGATTTTGCTCTCAACAATGTGCTCTGGAGTTCCTGGGTAATTTGGCAGCTAGTGGAAGGTGGAAGGAAAAATGCTTTAGACTCATTCTGTGGGAAAAACTCAAACCAGACAAATCATGACTCTCTGCTTGTTTTCCATCTCTTTTCCTTCTGGAACCTCTGGGAATTTTCTGGCTACTGAGTGCTCAGAAATTCCTGGGTAATTTGGCAGCCAGGGGAGGACTGAGGGAACTGAGCTTGAAACCCTTTCCAGGCCAAATTCTATGGGAAAAACTCAAATCAAACAACACAAATCCTGACTCCTTGGATTGTTTTCCAACTCTTATCCCTCTGGAACCTCTGGGAATTTTCTGACTACTGTGTGCCCTGAAATTCCTGGGTAATTTAGCAACCAGGGAAAGGTGGAAGGAACTGAGCTAAAACAGGTTTATTTGGGAGCAAATGGATTCCTTCGAGATAAAATGGATTTTCTTGGGGAGAAAATTAATTTATTTTGAGGGGAAATTGATTTCTTTTGGAGAAAAAGGATTTATTTAGCAGAAGATGGATTTATTTTGGGGGAGCTGTCGCTCTTCCCAACCCAAAGCATTCTAGGATGCTGAGGTGCAGCTCCCAAAGCAGAGCAGGGCTTGCTGGCACTCAGGGCTCCATTTCCCTGTCCTTGTGGCAGGGATGGCCTGGAGGACCCTCTGGAGGACACGGGGCTGGTGCAGCAGCAGCTGGACCAGCTCTCCACCATCGGGCGCTGCGAGTACGAGAAGACGTGCGCGCTGCTGGTGCAGCTCTTCGACCAGGCGGCCCAGTCCTACCAGGAGCTGCTGCAGAGCGCCAGTGCCAGCCCCATGGACCTGGCCGTGCAGGAGGGTCAGTCAGTGCCCTAAATCCTACCCATAAATCCCATAAATCCTACCCCAAATCCCATAGATCCCATCCCAGCGCCAGCGCCAGCCCCATGGACCTGGCCGTGCAGGAGGGTCAGTCAGTGCCATGGATCACATAAATCCTATCCCATAAATCCCATAAATCCCATAGATCCCATCCCAAATCCCATAGATCCCATCCCAATGCCAGTGCCAGCCCCATGGACCTGGCCGTGCAGGAGGGTCAGTCAGTGCCCTAAATCCTACCCATAAATCCCATAAATCCTACCCCAAATCCCATCAATCCCATCCCAGTGCCAGCGCCAGCCCCATGGACCTGGCCGTGCAGGAGGGTCAGTCACTGCCATGGATCACATAAATCCTATCCCATAAATCCCATAAATCCCATAGATCCCATCCCAAATCCCATAGATCCCATCCCAGCGCCAGCGCCAGCCCCATGGACCTGGCTGTGCAGGAGGGTCAGGCAGTGTCATAGATCCCATAAATCCCATCCCAAATCCCATAGATCCCATCCCAAATCCCATAGATCCCATCCCAAATCCCATAGATCTCATCAATCCTATCCCAGTGCCAGCCCCATGGACCTGGCCGTGCAGGAGGGTCAGTCACTGCCATAGATCCCATAAATCCCATCCCAAATCCCATAGATCCCATCCCAGTGCCAGCCCCATGGACCTGGCCGTGCAGGAGGGTCAGTCAGTGCCCTAAATCCTACCCATAAATCCCATAGATCCCATCCCATAAATCCCATCAGTGCTATCCCAGATCCCATAGATCCCATCCCAGTGCCAGCGCCAGCCCCATGGACCTGGCCGTGCAGGAGGGTCAGTCAGTGCCCTAAATCCCATCAATCCTATCCCATAAATCCCATAGATCCCATAGATCCCATCCCAAATCCCATAGATCCCATCCCAAATCCCATAGATCCCATCCCAGCTCCAGCACCAGCCCCATGGACCTGGCTGTGCAGGAGGGTCAGTCACTGCCATGAATCCCATCAATTCTATCCCAAATCCCATAGATCCCATGCCAAATCCCATAGATCTCATCCCATATTCCATAGATCCCATCCCAGTGCCAACCCCATGGACCTGGCTGTGCAGGAGAGTCAGTCAATGCCATAGATCCCATCCCAAATCCCATAGATCCAATCCCAGTGCCAGCGCCAGCCCCATGGACCTGACTGTGCAGGAGGGTCAGTCACTGCCATAAATCCCATAAATCCTATCCCATAAATCCCATAGATCCCATCAATCCCATCCCAAATCCCATAGATCTCATCCCAGTGCCAGCCCCATGGACCTGGCTGTGCAGGAGGGTCAGTCACTGCCATGGATCCCATCAATCCCATCCCATAAATCTCTTGGATCCCATCAATCCCATCCCATCAATCCCATGGATCCCACAATCCCATCAATCCCACAATCCCATAACCCCGTGTGTGTGTCCTCCCAGGTCGCCTGACATGGCTGGTGTACATCATCAGCACCATCCCATCAATCCCACAATCCCATCAATCCCATCCCATGTCCCCTCCCCAGGCCGGCTGACGTGGCTGGTGTACATCATCGGTGCCATCCCATGGATCCCACAATCCCATCAATCCCACAATCCCATAAATCCCATAACTGCCTGTGTCCCCCCAGGCCGGCTGATGTGGCTGGTGTACATCATCAACACAATCCCATGGATCCCATAATCCCATCAATCCCATCCATCTCGTCAATCCCACAATCCCATAAATCCCACAGCCCCACAAATCCCATAACCCCGTGTGTGTCCCCAGGCTGCCTGACGTGGCTGGTGTACATCATTGGCACCATCCCATGGATCCCACAATCCCCTCTGATCAATCCCACAATCCCATCCATCCCACAATCCCATCAATCCCATCAATCCCATGGGTCCCACAATCCCACAAATCCCACAATCCCACAAATCCCATAACCCCATAACCCCGTGTGTCTGTCCCACGTGGCTGGTGTACATCATAGGCACCATCCCATGGATCCCATCAATCCCACAATCCCATAGATCACACAATCCCACAATCCCATGGATCCCACAATCCCATGGATCCCACAATCCCATCAATCCCATCGATCCCATCCATCCCACAATCCCACAATCCCATCAATCCCATGGATCCCATCAATCCCACAATCCCATGGATCCTATCCCATCAATCCCATAAATCCCACAATCCCATAACCCCATAACCCCATGTGTGTCCCCCAGGCCGGCTGACGTGGCTGGTGTACATCATCGGCGCCATCCCATGGATCCCATTAATCCCACAATCCCATGGATCCCACTATTCCATAAATCCCACAATCCCATCAATCCCACCATCCCATGGATCCCATCAATCCCACCATCCCATGGATCCCATCAATCCCATCAATCCCATGGATCCCACAATCCCATAAATCCCATAACCCCATAACTCCTTGTTCCCCCCAGGCCGGCTGACGTGGCTGGTGTACATCATCGGCACCATCCCATGGATCCCTTAAACAATCCCATAAATCCCATAAATCCCACAATCCCATAAATCCCATAACCCCATGTCCCCTCCCCAGGCCGGCTGACGTGGCTGGTGTACATCATCAGCGCCATCCCATGGATCCCATCAATCCCAATCCCATAACTCCCACAATCCCACAACCCCATAACCCCATGTCTGTCCCCAGGCCGGCTGACGTGGCTGGTGTACATCATCGGCGCCATCCCATGGATCCCACAATCCCATAAATCCCATAAATCCCACAACCCCATAACTCCCACAATCCCATAACCCCACAACCCCATGTCCCTCTCCCCAGGCCGGCTGACGTGGCTGGTGTACATCATCGGCGCGGTCATCGGCGGCCGGGTGTCGTTCGCCAGCACGGACGAGCAGGACGCCATGGACGGGGAGCTGGTGTGCCGGTGGGTTCCGGGATAACGGGATAACAACGGGAAAACGGGAACACGGGATAACGGGAAAACAGGATAACGGGAAAACGGGATAACGGGAACGCCCGGCCGGGCAGGGAGAGGGAGCTCGTGTGGGATGGTGGCTGTGGGACGTGCTGGGAATGTTGGGAATTCTTGGGAATACTGGATTTGGGAGTATGGGGAATTCTTGGGAATATTGGGAATAACTGGAAATATTTGATTCAGAAATATTGGGAATTCTTGGGAATACTGGATTTGGGAGTATGGGGAATTCTTGGGAATATTGGGAATAACTGGAAATATTTGATTCAGAAATATTGGGAATTCTTGGGAATACTGGATTTGGGAGTATGGGGAATCCTTGGGAATATTGGGAATAACTGGAAATATTTGATTCAGAAATATTGGGAATTCTTGGGAATACTGGATTTGGGAATATTGGGAATTCTTGGGAATACTGGATTTGGGAGTATGGGGAATTCTTGGGAATATTGGGAATAACTGGAAATATTTGATTCAGAAATATTGGGAATTCTTGGGAATACTGGATTTGGGACTATGGGGAATTCTTGGGAATATTTGGCTTGGAAATACTGGGAATTATTTGGAATATTTGGTTCAGAAATATTGGGAATTGTTGGGAATATTTGGCTAGGAAATACTGAGAATTATTTGGAATATTTGGCTGGGAAATACTGGAAATTATTGGGAATATTTGTCTTGGAATTATTGGGAATTCTTGGGAATACTGGATTTGGGAGTATGGGGAATTCTTGGGAATACTAGACTTGGAAATATTGGGAATTGTTGGGAATATTTGGCTTGGGAATATTGGGAATTCTTGGGAATACTGGATTTGGGAATTCTTGGGAATTCTTGGGAATACTGGACTTGGAAATATTGGGAATTATTTGAAATATTTGGTTCGGAAATACTGGGAATTATTGGAAATACTGGATTTGGGAATATTGGGAATATTGGAAATTATTGGGAATTATTGAGAATTCTTGGGAATACTGGATTTGGGAATATTGGGAATTCTTGGGAATACTGGATTTGGGAGTATGGGGAATTCTTGGGAATATTGGGAATAACTGGAAATATTTGATTCAGAAATATTGGGAATTCTTGGGAATACTGGATTTGGGAATATTGGGAATTCTTGGGAATACTGGATTTGGGAGTATGGGGAATTCTTGGGAATATTGGGAATAACTGGAAATATTTGATTCAGAAATATTGGGAATTCTTGGGAATACTGGATTTGGGAGTATGGGGAATTCTTGGGAATATTGGGAATAACTGGAAATATTTGATTCAGAAATATTGGGAATTCTTGGGAATACTGGATTTGGGAGTATGGGGAATTCTTGGGAATACTGGGAATAACTGGAAATATTTGATTCAGAAATATTGGGAATTCTTGGGAATACTGGATTTGGGAATATTGGGAATTATTTGGAATATTTGGTTCAGAAATATTGGGAATTGTTGGAAATTTTGGGCTTGGGAATATATGGCTGGGAAATACTGGGAATTATTAGGAATATTTGATTTGGGAATATTGGGAATTCTTGGGAATATTTGGCTTGGAAATACTGGGAATTATTTGGAATATTTCCTTGCTTTTCTCCCCTTTTCTCTCATTTCTCCCCTCTGCTTTTTCCCTCCATTTTCACTCCCCTTTTTCCCAATCTTTTCCCCATTTTCCCTTTTCTCCCCCCTTTTCTCACCTGTTTTTCCCCTTTTCTCCCCTCTTTTCTCCCCCATTTTCCCCACTTTTTCACCCCTTTTCCCCCTTTTCTCCCACATTTTCTTCCCCATTTTCCCCCCTTTTCTCACCTGTTTTTCCCCTTTTCTCCCCCATTTTCCCCCCCATTTTCCCATTTTCTCCCCCATTTCCCCCCTATTTTTCTCCCCCCTTTTCTCCCCCATTCCCCCATTTTATTCTCCTCCATTTTCCCCTTTTCTCCCCCCTTTCCCCCCATCTTCCCATTTTTCTCCCCCATTTTTCCCCCCCATTTCCCCATTTTTGTCACCCATTTCCCCCCACATTTTCCCTTTTCTCTCCCATTTTTCCCCTCCCATTTCCCCATTTTTTCCCCCACATTTTCCTTTTTTCTCCCCATTTTCCCTCCTTTTCTCCTCCCTTTTCTCACCTTTTTTTCCCCTTTTCTCCACCCTTTTCCCTCCCATTTCCTCATTTTTCCCCATTTTTTCCCCCATTTTCCCTTTTTTCCCCCTTTTCTCCTCTTTTCTTCCCCCTTTTCCCTCCCATTTCCCCATTTTTTTGTCCCACATTTTCCCCCCATTTTCCCAATTTTTCCCCTTTTCTCCCCTCTTTTCTCACCTGTTTTTCCCCTTTTCTCCCCCATTTTCCCCCACATTTCCCCTTCCCCCCCTTTTCCCCCCCCTTTCCCCATTCCCCCACATTCCCCATTTTTCCCCCCTTTCCCCCCCATTTCCCCATTTTTCCCCATTTTTTTCTCCCCCCTTCTTCCCCCCTTTTCCCTCCTTTTCTCCCCCATTTTTCCCGTTTCCCCCCCTTTTTCCCCATTTTTTTCCCCCCATGTTTCCCCCCCCGCAGGGTGCTGCAGCTGATGAACCTGACGGACTCGCGGCTGGCGCAGGCGGGCAATGAGAAGCTGGAGCTGGCCATGCTGAGCTTCTTCGAGCAGTTCCGCAAGATCTACATCGGGGACCAGGTGCAGAAATCCTCCAAGGTACGGCTGGGGCGGCTCGACACCTGGGACACACCTGGGACACACCTGGGACACACCTGGGACACACCTGGGGACACCTGGGACAGCTGGGACACACCTGGGGACACACCTGGGACACACCTGGGACATCCCATTTGTCAGCTGGGACACACCTGGGGACAGGTAACACACCTGGGACACACCTGGGACAGCTGGGACAGCTGGGACACACCTGGGACACACCTGGGACACACCTGGGACAGCTGGGACTGCTCAACAGCTGGGGCAGCTGGGACACACCTGGGACACACCTGGGACACACCTGGGACAGCTGGGGCAGCTCAACAGCTGGAACAGCTGGGGCACCTGGGACAGCTGGGACACCTGGGACAGCTGGGACACCTGGGGCAGCTGGGACACCTGGGACAGCTGGGACTGCTCAACAGCTGGAACAGCTGGGAGAGCTGGGACACCTGGGGCAGCTGGGACACCTGGGACACCTGGGGCAGCTGGGACACCTGGGACAGCTGGGACTGCTCAACAGCTGGAACAGCTGGGAGAGCTGGGACACCTGGGGCAGCTGGGACACCTGGGACACCTGGGGCAGCTGGGACAGCTGGAACACCTGGGGCAGCTGAGACACCTGGGACACCTGGGGCAGCTGGGACACCTGGGACAGCTGGGGCAGCTGGGACACCTGGGACACCTGGGGCAGCTGGGGCAGCTGAGACACCTGGGACAGCTGGGACACCTGGGACAGCTGGGGCACCTGGGACACCTGGGACACCTGGGGCACCTGGGGCACCTGGGGCAGCTGGGGCAGCTGAGACACCTGGGACACCTGGGACACCTGGGGCACCTGGGACACCTGGGACACCTGGGACAGCTGGGGCAGCTGGAGCAGCTGGGACAGCTGGGACACCTGGGACAGCTGGGATGCCTGGGACACCTGGGACACCTGGGATGCCTGGGACACCTGGGACACCTTGGGCACCTGGGACACCTGGGGCAGCTGGAACACCTGGGACACCTGGGACAGCTGGGACAGCTGGGACACCTGGGACTGCTCAACAGCTGGGACACCTGGGACAGATGGGACAGCTGGGACACCTGGGACACCTGGGACACCTGGGGCAGCTGGGGCAGCTAAACAGCTCAACAGCTGCAGTCCAGGGTTTTCCTGGCAGAACAGCCCTGCTCTGCTCACTCCTTACTGTGTCCTGGTTATAAAGGGGCTAAATCCCCTTTGCTGGGATTTTCCCTCCTTTGAAATCCCATTTTCCAGGATTGAATCCTTATTTTACCTGGAATTCAATTCCATTTTCTGAGAGTTCTCCTGGAATTCAATTCCATTTTCTGGGATTTTTTTCCTGCTTTTAAATCCCAATTTCTGGGATTTTCCCTCCTTTTAAATCCCAATTTCCAGAATTAAATCCTTGTTTTACCTGGAATTCAATTCCATTTTCTAAGAGTTCTCCTGGAATTAAATCCCAATTTCTGGGATTTTTTCTGGAATTAAATTCCATTTTTTGTGACTTTACCTCATTTTACTTGGAATTAAATTTCGTTTTTTGGGATTTTTCCTCCTTTTAAATATCATTTTCCAGAACTAAATCCTCATTTTACCTGGATTTCAGTTCCATTTTCTGAGAGTTCTCCTGGAATTCAATTCCATTTTCTGGGATTTTTTTTCCTCCTTTTAAATCCCAGTTTCTGGGATTGTCCCTCCTTTTAAATCCCAGTTTCTCAGATTTTCCCTCCTTTTAAATGCCCTTTTCTAGGATTAAATCCTTATTTTACCTGGAATTCAATTCCATTTTCTGAGAGTTCTCCTGGAATTAAATCCCAATTTCTGGGATTTTTTTTCTGGAATTAAATTCCATTTTCTGTGACTTTACCTCATTTTACTTGTAATTAAATTTCATTTTCTGGCATTTTTCCTCCTTTTAAATCCCAATTTCCAGGATTTTCCCTCTTTTTAAATCCCCTTTTCTGGGATTTTTCCTGGAATTAAATTTTTTCCTCATTTTACCTGGAATTCAGTCTCATTTTCTGAGATTTCTCTTAAGAGTTAAATCCCATTTTCTGGGATCTTTCCTCCTTTTAAATCCCATTTTCTGGGATTTTTTTCTCCTTTTAAATCCCATTTTCTGGGATTCCACCCCAATTTTTTTTTATTCCTGGCATCACCTCCTCATCTTCTTCTCCCAGGTTTTAAAATGGGAATAATTCCAAATTCCCTTCATCCCAAGGGATTTATAGCTGAGATTTGGGATAGAAAATTCCAATGAAAAAAAAAAACAGGAATGTTGTTTTGGGATTAGGATCCAATCCCTTCCCAGGGAAAATTTGGATTTGCTGAGAATTCCAGAGAAATCCTGTTTGTGTTTGGAGCTGAGGCACAATTCTTATTTTTTGGGATTTTTCCAAGAATTTTCCTGGAAAAATTTTCCTCGGTGCAGCCAAAAAAAATCCAGAAAAAATCCAAATTCGGATCATTTAGATGAACCAAACACCCCATGGAAAAATCCCATTTTTCACAGAGGGCAGAGTGGATTTTTGGGGATAATTCCCAGATTTCCTGGTGGGTTTGGAGCCTTTTTTCCAATTTTTTTTGTTGATTTTTTGGCAGCTGTACCGGAGGCTGTCGGAGGTGCTGGGGCTGAACGATGAGACCATGGTGCTGAGTGTCTTCATTGGCAAGATGTGAGTGGGGAAATTTGGGAATTTTGGGAATTCTCAAGGGTTGGGAATTCTGGGTGATGCAGAGAAGGGTTCTGGGGAAACAGGGTTTTACAAAGGGAACCACAATTCCAGCAAAATTCAACAAAAATTGACAAAGATTCCATAGAAATTCACAAAAAATTCCACCTAAACTTCTGCCTAAATGCCAAAAGTTCCACAGAAATTCCATAGAAATTCACAAAAAATTCCACAAAAAAATCCTCCTAAATGCCAAAAATTCCACAGAAATTCCACCAAAACTCCATAGAAATTCCATAGAAATTCACAAAAAATTCCACCAAAAATTCTGCCTAAAAGATAAAAATTCCACCAAAATACCATAGAAATTCACAAAAAATTCCACCAAAAAATCTGCCAAAATTCCGTAGAAATTCCATAGAAATTCACAAAAAATTACACAAAAAAATCTGCCAAAATTCCAAAGAAATTCCACCAAAATTCCATATAAATTCCATAGAAATTCACAAAAAATTCTGCCAAAAAATCCTCCTAAATGCCAAAAATTCTACAGAAATTCCAGCAAAATTCCATAGAAATTCACGAAAAATTCCACCAAAAAATCTGCCTAAAAGATAAAAATTCCACAGAAATTCCACCAAAATTCCATATAAATTCCATAGAAATTCACAAAAAATTCCACAAAAAAATCCTCCTAAATGCCAAAAATTCCACAGAAATTCCACCAAAATTCCATAGAAATTCCATAGAAATTCACAAAAAATTCCACCAAAAATTCTGCCTAAAAGATAAAAATTCCACCAAAATACCATAGAAATTCACAAAAAATTACACAAAAAAATCTGCCAAAATTCCACAGAAATTCCACCAAAATTCCACAGAAATTCACAAAAAATTCCACAAAAAAACCTGCCAGAATTCCACAGAAATTCCACCAAAATTCCATATAAATTCCATAGAAATTCACAAAAAATTCCACCAAAAATTCTGCCTAAATGATAAAAATTCCACAGAAATTCCATAGAAATTCACAAAAAATTACACAAAAAATTACACAAAAAATTACACAAAAAATTCTGCCTAAATGTGAAAAATTCCATAGAAATTCACAAAAAATTCCACAAAAAATCCACCTGAATGCCAAAAATTCCACAGAAATTCCACAGAAATTCCATAGAAATTCCATAGAAATTCACAAAAAATTCCACAAAAAATCCACCTGAATGCCAAAAATTCCACAGAAATTCCACAGAAATTCCATAGAAATTCACAGAAAATTCCACCAAAAAATCTGCCTGAATGCCAAAAATTCCACAGAAATTCCAGCAAAATTCCATAGAAATTCACAAAAAATTACACCAAAAAATCTGCCAAAATTCCATGAAAATTCCACAAATTGCACCAAACTTCCACAAAGCTTCCACACAAATTCCACCAAAAATTCCACGAAAATTCCAATGAAATTCCACAAATTCCACCAGAATTCCAGGAATCCCACAAAAATTCCACCAACATCCCACAAAAATTTTGCACAAATTCCACCAGAATTTCACAAACATTCCACCAAAATTCCACCCAAAAAAAATTCACGAATTCCACTGAAATTCCACCAAAATTCCACAAATCCCCAAAAATTCCACAAAATCAATTTTACCAATTTTTAATCAATTTTATCCATTATTTGATCCCCCAGAATTCCAGGTGCACCTTGAGCTCCTCCATCTCCAAACTTTTCCAACCCAACACAATCCTGCTTGTTTTTTATTCCCATTTCTCTTTGTGCCATCTGTACCTCACTTAGGAGGCAGAAACCTGGAAAAATCCACCAGAATTCCCAGGAAAAAGCTGGAAAAATCCCAGGAATTCCCTCTGATCCATGTTTTTCCTTCCCCAGCATCACCAACCTGAAGTACTGGGGTCGCTGTGAGCCCATCACCTCCAAGACTCTGCAGCTGCTCAACGACCTCTCCATTGGATATCCTTTTGGGAAAGGCTCCCAAAATTCCTGGGAAAAGGGAATTCTGCTGGAATGGAGGCTGCAGCACATTCCTGCTTTTTTTTCCCCCTCTGGAATTTTGGGAATGGGGAGAGTAAAGGGTGGGATGAAGCTCAGGGAATGTTGGGTTCCCTCCCTTGTGTTGGGGGGTAGATTCCAGTTGGGTTTCTGGTTTTCCAGGGATTCTGGAAGTTTCAGGAATTCCTAAAGTTCCAAGAATTCCAGAATTTCCAAGAATTCCACAAATCCCAAGAATTCCACAAGTTCCAGACCCAGAGTTTTCCTCCACGGTCTCCACAAGCACTTGGAGCAAACAGAAAATTCCCAATTTATGGAATAATCCAGGCACAATCCCCTTCTCCCAGCCTGATTCTGGAAGAGATTTTCCAGGAATTCCAGATTTTCCAGGAATTCCAGAATTTCCAAGAATTCCACAAATTCCAAGAATTCCACAAGTTCCCAACCCAGAGTTTTCCTCCAGGGTCTCCACAAGCACTTGGAGCAAACAGAAAATTCCCAATTTATGGAATAATCCAGGCACAATCCCCTTCTCCCAGCCTGACTCTGGAAGAGATTTTCCAGGAATTCCAGAATTTCCAAGAATTCCACAAATCCCAAGAATTCCACAAATTCCAAGAATTCCACAAGTTCCCAACCCAGAGTTTTCCTCCAGGATCTCCACAAGCACTTGGGTTGTTCTTGGAGCAAAGAGAAAATTCCCAATTTATGGAATAATCCAGGCACAATCCCCTTCTCCCAGCCTGATTCTGGAAGAGATTTTCCAGGAATTCTAGAAATTCCAGGAATTCCAGACCTGGAGTTTTTTAACCCCAAGGGTCGCCCTAAGATAAGATCTGCAGAGTTTGGATTTTCCTTGAAAAAACAGGAGAGAATTCCCAATATATTGAGAAGCAAACAGAATTCCCAAGTTCCTGAATAATCCAGGCACAAACCTGTTCTCCCTGGAAGTGATTTTCCAGGAATTCCAGAATTCCCAGGAATTCCAGGAATTCCACAACTTCCAGACCCTGAGTTTCCCCAAGCCAAGATCTACACACTTTGGGTTTTCCTTGAAAAAACAGAATTTCCAATTTCCTGAACAATCCCAGCACAATCCCTTTTTTCCAACCTTCCCCTGAAAGTGATTTTCCAGGAATTCCAGAATTTCCAGGAATTCCAGAAATTCCAGATCTAGTTTCCCCAAGACTTCTCCCCAAGCTGAGATTTCTACAATTTGGTTTTTCCTTGGACCCAACAAAACAAAATCCCCAATTTCCCAAGTTCTCCAGACCCAATCCCATTTTTCCAGCCCATTCCCAGAATTATTTTCCCAGGAATTCCAGAATTTCCAGAAATTCCAGACCTACAATTTTTCCCCAGTGGTCACTGAGGGTCTCCCCAAGCCGAGATTTTCACAATTTGGGTTATCCTTGAAAAAAACCAAAATCCCCAGTTTCCCCAGTTCTCCAGACCCAATCCCATTTTTCCAGCCTATTCCCAGAATAATTTTTCCAGGAATTCCAGAATTTTCAGGAATTCCAGAAATTCCAGACCCAGATTTTTCCCCAGTGGTCACCAAGTGTCTCCCAATCCAAGATTTGCACAATTCGGTTTTTCCTTGGACCCAACAAAACAAAATCCCCAATTTCCTGAGTTCTCCAGGCCCAATCCCATTTTTCCAGCCCATTCCCAGAATTATTTTTCCAGGAATTCCAGAATATCCAGGAATTCCAGACCCAGATTTTTCCCCAGTGGTCACCAAGCATCTCCCCAAGCTGAGATTTGCATAATTCATCTTATCCTTGAAAAAAACCAAAAATCTCCGATTTCCTGAGTTCTCCAGACCCAATCCCATTTTTCCAGCCCATTCCCAGAATAATTTTTCCAGGAATTCCAGAATTTTCAGGAATTCCAGAAATTCCAGACCCAGATTTTCCCCAGTGGTCACCGAGGGTCTCCCCAAGCTGAGATTTGCACAATTTCGTTTTTCCTTGGACCCAAAAAAACAAAATCCCCAATTTCCTGAGTTCTCCAGGCCCAATCCCATTTTTCCAGCCCATTCCCAGAATTATTTTCCCAGGAATTCCAGAATTTCCAGAAATTCCAGACCTACAATTTTTCCCCAGTGATCACCGAGCGTCTCCCCAAGCCAAGATTTGCATAATTTGGTTTATCCTTGCAAAAACCAAAAATCCCCAATTTCCTGAGTTCTCCAGACCCAATCCCATTTTTCCAGCCCATTCCCAGAATTATTTTCCCAGGAATTCCAGAATTTCCAAGAATTCCAGAAATTCCAGACCTACAATTTTTCCCCAGTGATCACCGAGCGTCTCCCCAAGACGAGATTTGCATAATTTGGGTTATCCTTGAAAAAAAACAAAAATCCCCAATTTCCTGAGTTCTCCAGACCCAATCCCATTTTTCTAGCCCATTCCCAGAATTATTTTTCCAGGAATTCCAGAATATCCAGGAATTCCAGACCCAGATTTTTCCCCAGTGGTCACTGAGCATCTCCCCAAGCTGAGATTTGCATAATTCATCTTATCCTTGAAAAAAACCAAAAATCCCCAATTTCCTGAGTTCTCCAGACCCAATCCCATTTTTCCATCCCATTCCCAGAATTATTTTCCCAGGAATTCCAGAATTTCCAGATGTTTCAGACCCAGATTTTCCCCAGTGGTCACCGAGCGTCTCCCCAAGCTGAGATTTCCATAATTTGTTTTATCCTTGAAAAAACCAAAAATCCCCAATTTCCCGAGTTCTCCAGACCCAATCCCATTTTTCCAGCCCATTCCCAGAATTATTTTCCCAGGAATTCCAGAATTTCCAGGAATTCCAGAAATTCCAGACCCAGATTTTTCCCCAGTGGTCACTGAGCGTCTCCCCAAGCCGAGATTTGCACAATTCATCTTATCCTTGAAAAAAAAAACCAAAAATCCCCAATTTCCCGAGTTCTCCAGGCCCAATCCCATTTTTCCAGCCCATTCCTAGAATTATTTCTCCAGGAATTCCAGAATTTCCAGGAATTCCAGATGTTCCAGACCTGCAGTTTTTCCCCAGTGATCACCGAGCTTCTCCCCAAGCCGAGATTTGCACAATTTGTTTTATCTTTTAAAAAACCAAAAATCCCCAATTTCCTGAGTTCTCCAGACCCAATCCCATTTTTCCAGCCCATTCCCAGAATTATTTTCCCAGGAATTTTGGGAATTCTGGTGCTTCCTTGACGCCCTGCACCTACAGCAGCGTGCGGAAGCTGGTGAAGCTCAGCGCCGTGCAGTTCATGCTCAACAACCACACGGTGAGCCCCTCCCCCCCTTCATTCCCAACAAAAATTCCCAAAAAAAAATCCCTTTGGAATTCCATCTTCTTCCCAAATTTCCAAACTGCTGGAGGAGCCTCTGCAAAAGGAGATTTTGGGGGTTTTTTTGTTGGGATTTTTGGGTTTTTTGAGGGGTTGGGTTTGGTGGCGCTCCCCGGTTCCTGATTTTTGCTCTCTGGGGAATTCCCAAGGAATTCCCGTTTTTGGAGCAGCCTGGGATTGGGGAAAATTGGGATTTGAGGTTGGGATTTCATCCTGAGGTGTTCCCAAGGCAATTCCAGAGGGAATGAGAAGAAATTCTTCTAGTTTCAGGATGATTTCCAGGCATTCCCAGGATATTTTCCAGGAATTCCTGGAATTCAGGGAGGTTTTCCAAGCAATTCCAGGATTTTTTCCAGGCAATTCCAGGATATTTTCCAGGAATTCCTGGAATTCAAGGAGGTTTCCATGCATTCCCAGGATGTTCTGGGATTCCCAGCGTGTTTTCCAGGAATTCCTGGAGTTCAGGGATTATTTCCAGGCATTCCTGGAGTTAGGGAATGTTTGCCAGGGAATTCCAGGATGTTTTCCATGAATTCCTGGAGTTCCCAGGATGATTTCCAGGCATTCCTAAGAAGTTTTCCAGGAATTTCTTGAGTTCAGGGATGTTTTCCAGGAATTCCTGGAATTCAGAGAGGTTTCCCAGGCACTCCCAGGATATTTTCCAGGAATTCCTCGACTTCCCAGGATGATTTCCAGGCATTTCTGGAGTTCCCAGGATGTTTTCCAGGAATTCCTGGAATTCTCAGGAGGTTTCCCAGGCAATTCCAGGAAGTTTTCCAGGAATTCCTCGACTTCCCAGGATGATTTCCAAGCACTCCCAAGAGGTTTTCCAGGAATTCCTTGAGTTCAGGGAAGTTTTCCAGGAATTCCTGGAATTCTCAGGAAGTTTCCCAGGCATTCCCAGGATGTTTTCCAGGAATTCCTGGAATTCTCAGGAGGTTTCCCAGGCATTCCCAGGATATTTTCCAGGAATTCCTCAACTTCCCAGGATGATTTCCATGAATTCCTGGAGTTCCCAGGATGATTTCCAGGCATTCCCAAGAGGTTTTCCAGGAATTCCTTGAGGTCAGGGATGTTTTCCAGGAATTCCTGGAATTCTCAGGGAGTTTTTCCAGGCATTCCCAGGATGTTTTCCATGAATTCCTGGATTTCAGGGCTGATTTTCCCTTTTCCAGAGCGAGCACTTTTCCTTCCTGGGCATCAACAACCAGTCCAACCTGACGGACATGAGGAATTAGGGAATGTTTGCCTGGAATTCCCAGGATATTTTCCAGGAATTCCTTGAGTTCCCAGGATGATTTCCAGGCATTCCTTGAGTTCAGGGATGTTTTCCTTGAATTCCTGGATTTCAGGGCTGATTTTCCCTTTTCCAGAGCGAGCACTTTTCCTTCCTGGGCATCAACAACCAGTCAAACCTGACGGACATGAGGAATTAGGGAATGTTTGCCTGGAATTCCCAGGATGTTTTCCAGGAATTCCCAGGATGTTTTCCATGAATTCCTGGATTTCAGGGCTGATTTTCCCTTTTCCAGAGCGAGCACTTTTCCTTCCTGGGCATCAACAACCAGTCCAACCTGACGGACATGAGGAATTAGGGAATGTTTGCCTGGAATTCCCAGGATATTTTCCAGGAATTCCCAGGATATTTTCCTGGAATTCCTGGATTTCAGGGCTGATTTTCCCTTTTCCAGAGCGAGCACTTTTCCTTCCTGGGCATCAACAACCAGTCCAACCTGACGGACATGCGCTGCCGCACCACCTTCTACACGGCCCTGGGCCGCCTCCTCATGGTGGATTTAGGTGATTTCCCTGGAATTCCAGCAAAATTCCAACGTTTTGGGACCCAGGATCTGGGATTTGGGGGGTGGAGCTTCACCAGGAAATAGCTTTGGGTGGGAGAAGGAAAATAGGAACTGGGTTTGACGCTGAGAATAAAAATGGGGGAGACGATTTTCCAGCCTAAAATTTGGGATCGGTTTTTCCCACCCCACCCAAGGTTTGAGGATGGAATAAAAAGATTTGGGATCAATTTTCCCATTTCAATTTGGGATCAGTTTTTTCCTTCCCACCAAGATTTGGGGATAAATTTTCCCATCCCAAAATTGGGGATCAGTTTTTTCCAGGGGAGGATGAGGATCAGTACAAGCAGTTCCTGTGGGTTTTTTTCCATGTTTTTTCCATGTTTTTTCCATGATATTTTCCAGGGGAGGATGAGATCAGTACAAGCAGTTCCTGTGGGTTTTTTCCATTTTTTTTCCATTATATTTTCCAGGGGAGGACGAGGATCAGTCTGAGCAGTTCCTGGGGTGTTTCCCATGGAATTCCCATGGATTTTCCATGTTTTTTCCATGATTTTTTCCAGGAGAGGATGAGATCAGTACAAGCAGTTCCTGTGGGTTTTTCCCATGTTTTTTCCATGATGTTTTCCAGAGGAGGATGAGGATCAGTATGAGCAGTTCTTGGTGTTTTTTTCCATAGAGTTCCCATTTTTTTTTCCATGATATTTTCCAGGGGAGGGTGAGGATCAGTAGGAGCAGTTCCTGTGAGGTTTTTTCCATGGATTTTCCATGTTTTTTCCATGATGTTTTCCAGGGAAGGATGAGATCAGTACAAGCAGTTCCTGTGGGTTGTTTTCCATGGAATTCCCTTTTTTTTTCCATGATATTTTCCAGGGGAGGGTGAGGATCAGTAGGAGCAGTTCCTGTGAGGTTTTTTCCATGGATTTTCCATGTTTTTTCCATGATGTTTTCCAGGGGAGGACGAGGATCAGTCTGAGCAGTTCCTGGGATGTTTTTCCATAGAATTCCCATTTTTTTTCCATGATATTTTCCAGGGGAGGGTGAGGATCAGTCTGAGCAGTTCCTGGGGTGTTTCCCATGGAACTCCCATGGAATTCCCATTTTTTTTCCATGATATTTTCCAGGGAAGGGTGAGGATCAGTAGGAGCAGTTCCTGTGGGGTTTTTTCCATGGAATTCCCTTTTTTTTACCATGATGTTTTCCAGGGGAGGGTGAGGATCAGTCTGAGCAGGTCCTGGGGTATTTCCCATGGAACTCCTGTGGAATTCCCATTTTTTTTCCATGGTGTTTTCCAGGGTAGGGTGAGGATCAGTAGGAGCAGTTCCTGTGAGGTTTTTTTCCATGGATTTTCCATGTTTTTTCCATGATGTTTCCCAGGGAAGGATGAGATCAGTACAAGCAGTTCCTGTGAGGTTTTTTCCATGGAATTCCCATGTTTTTTCCATGATATTTTCCAGGAGAGGATGAGATCAATACAAGCAGTTCCTGTGAGGTTTTTTCCATGGATTTTCCATGTTTTTTCCATGGTGTTTTCCAGGGCAGGGTGAGGATCAGTAGGAGCAGTTCCTGTGGGTTGTTTTCCATGTTTTTTCCATGTTTTTTCCATTATATTTTCCAGGAGAGGATGAGATCAATACAAGCAGTTCCTGTGAGGTTTTTCCCATGGATTTTCCATGTTTTTTCCATGGTGTTTTCCAGGGGAGGATGAGATCAGTACAAGCAGTTCCTGTGGGTTTTTTCCATGGATTTTCCATGTTTTTCCATGGTGTTTTCCAGGGGAGGACGAGGATCAGTACGAGCAGTTCATGCTGCCCCTCACCGCTGCCTTCGAGACCGTGGCTCAGATGTTCAGCACCAACTCCTTCAACGAGCAGGAGGCCAAGGTCAGCCAGGAGGGAATTCCTGCTTTGCCCACTTTTCCAGGGTCTTTTCCACAGGATTTGGGGCTTCAGAGGGAATTGGGGGTTCCTGAATCCCTTGGGATCAGTTTAATGGGAATTGAGATTCCTGAATCCCTTTGGATCAGTTTAGTGGGGATTGAGGTTCCTGAATCCCTTGGGATGAGTTTAGTGGGGATTGAGGTTCCTGAATCCCTTGGGATCAGGTTAGTGGGGATTTGGGTTCCTGAATCCCTTGGGATCAGTTTAATGGGAATTGAGATTCCTGAATCCCTTGGGATCAGGTTAGTGGGATTTGGGATCTGTTGTGCTCTGGAATGGGGATGCCTGAATTTTGCTGTTTTTTTCTTGTGTTTTATTGTGTTTTACATTTGATATTGTGTTCCTGTTCCAATTCCTGACTGTTCCTGTTCCTGTTCCTGTTCCTGTTCCTGTTCCTGTTCCTGTTCCTATTCCTGTTCCTGGTTGTTCCCATTCCCATTCCCGGTTCTTCCCATTCCTTGCTGTTCCTGTTCCTGTTCATTCCCATTCCTGTTCCTGTTCTTGGTTGTTCCCATTCCTATTCCTGGTTATTCCTGGTTGTTCCCATTCCTGGTTATTCCTGGTTATTCCTGTTTGTTCTCCTTCTCATTTGTTCCCATTCCCGCTGTTCCCATTCCCGTTCCTCTTCCCATTCCCATTCCCGGCTCTTCCCGCTCCCTGCTGTTCCTGGTTCTTCCTGTTCCCGTTCATTCCCATTCCTGTTTATTCCTGGTTGTTCCCATTCCTGGTTGTTCCCATTCCCGGTTATTCCCGTTCCCGGTTGCTCCTGTTCCCATTCCCGGTTGTTCCCGGTTATTCCTGTTTGTTCTCGTTCCCATTTCCCGCTGTTCCCATTCCCATTCCTGTTCCATTTCTGGTTGTTCCCATTTGTTCCCATTCCCGGTGGTTCCTGTTCCTGGTTATCCCGTTCCTGGTTGTCCTGTTCCCATTCCCGGTTATCCCGTTATTCTGGGTTATCCCATTATTCCCGTTATTCCCGGTTATCCCATTCCTGGTTATCCTGTTATTCCCTGTTATTCCTGTTTATTCCATTCCCATTATTCCCGGTTATTCCCAGTTATCCCATTCCTGGTTATGCCGTTGTTCCCGGTTATCCCATTATTCCCGGTTATCTGGTTATTCCCGCTGATTCCCGGCTAACTGCTGATTCCCGGTTATCCCGTTATTCCCGGTTATCCTGTTCCCATTCCCGCTGATTCCCGTTATTCCCGCTGATTCCCAGTGATTCCCCGGTTATCCCGTTATTCCCAGTTATCCTGTTTCCATTCCCAGTTATCCCCGCTGATTCCCGAGTATTGATTCCCGGTTATTCCCCGTTATTCCCGCTGATTCCTGGTTATTGATTCCCGGTTATCCCCGGTTATCCCCGCTGATTCCCGGTTATTGGCGGTTGTTCCCGGTTATCCCCGGTTATCACTGGTTATTCCCGGTTATCCCCGCTGATCCCGGTTATCCCCGGTTATTCCCGGTTATCCCGGCTATCCCCGCTGATCCCGGTTATTCCCGGTTATTCCCGGCTATCCCCGGTTATTCCCGGCTATCCCCGCTGATCCCGGTTATTGATTCCTGGTGATTCCCTGTTATTCCCGGTTATCCCCAGTTATTCCCGGCTATTCCCCCTGATCCTGGTTATCCCCGGCTATCCCCGGTTATCCCGGCTATCCCCGCTGATCCCTGTTATTCCCGGCTATCCCCGGTTATCCCCGGTTATTCCCGGTTATTCCCGGTTATTCCTGGTTATTCCCGGTTATCCCCGGCTATCCCCGCTGATCCCAGTTATTCCCGGCTATCCCTGGTTATCCCCGGTTATTCCCGGTTATCCCCGGTTATTCCCGGCTATCCCCGCTGATCCCGGTTATTCCCGGTTATCCCCAGTTCTCCCCGGTTACCCCTGGTTATTCCCGGTTATCCCCGGCTGTCCCCGCTGATCCCGGTTATTCCCGGCTATCCCGGCTGTCCCCGCTGATCCCAGTTATTCCCGGTTATCCCCGGCTATCCCCGCTGATCCCGGTTATTCCCGGTTATCCCGGTTCTCCCCGGTTACCCCGGTTATCCCCGGTTATTCCCGGTTATCCCTGCTGATCCCGGTTATCCCCGCTGATCACGGTTATTCCCGGCTATCCCAGCTGTCCCCGCTGATCCCGGTTATTCCCGGTTATTCCCGGTTATCCCGGTTATTGATTCCCAGTTATCCCGGCTATCCCCGCTGATCCCGGTTATTGATTCCCGGCTATCCCCGGTTATCCCGGTTATTGACTCCCGCTGATCCCGGTTATTGATTCCCGGTTATCCCGGTTATCCCGGTTATCCCCGCTGATCCCGGTTATCCCGGTTATTGACTCCCGCTGATCCGGTTTCCGTTGCAGCGCACGCTGGTGGGGCTGGTGCGGGACCTGCGCGGCATCGCCTTCGCCTTCAACGCCAAGAGCAGCTTCATGATGCTCTTCGAGTGGATGTATCCTGAATCCAGAGCTCCGGAAATCCCAAAACCCGGGGGACAACTCCAGAGATCCCAAAAATCCTCTCGGAATCCCAAAAACCCGGGGAACAACTCTGGAAATCCCAAAAACCCCGGGGACAACTCTGAAAATCCCAAAAATCCCAAAAACCCCGGGGAACAACTCTGGAAATCCCAAAAATCCTCTAGAAATCCCAAAAACCCGGGGAACAACTCTGGAAATCCCAAAAACCCCGGGGACAACTCCAGAGATCCCAAAAACCCCCGGGAACAACTCTGGAAATCCCAAAAATCCTCTAGGAATCCCAAAAACCTGGGGAACAACTCTGGAAATCCCAAAAACCCCGGGGACAACTCTGGAAATCCCAAAAATCCTCTAGAAATCCCAAAAACCCGGGGAACAACTCTGGAAATCCCAAAAATCCTCTAGAAATCCCAAAAACCCGGGGAACAACTCTGGAAATCCCAAAAATCCTCTAGAAATCCCAAAAACCCCGGGAACAACTCTGGAAATCCCAAAAATCCCAAAAACCCGGGGAACAACTCTGGAAATCCCAAAAACCCCGGGGACAACTCCAGAGATCCCAAAAAACCCCGGGAACAACTCCAGAAATCCCCAGGGAACGACTCAACTCCAGAGATCCCAAAAATCCTTAGGGAACACCTCCAGAAATCCCAAAAATCCTCAGGGAACACCTCTTGAAATCCCAAAAACCTCCAGAAATCCCAAAAATCCTCAGGGAACACCTCTTGAAATCCCAAAAACCTCCAGAAATCCCAAAAATCCTCAGGTAACACTTCCAGAAATCCCAAAAATTCTCCAGAAATCCCAAAAATCCCCAGGGAACATCTCCAGAAATCCTCAGGTAACACTTCCAGAAATCCCAAAAATTCTCCAGAAATCCCAAAAATCCCCAGGGAACATCTCCAGAAATCCTCAGGTAACACTTCCAGAAATCCCAAAAATTCTCCAGAAATCCCAAAATCCCCAGGGAACATCTCCAGAAATCCCAAAAACCCCAGGGAACAACTCCAGAAATCCTCAGGGAACACCTCCAGAAATCCCCAAAATCCTCCAGAAATTCCCAAAATCCCCAGGGAGCACCTCCAGAGATCCCCAGAGAACACTTCCAAAAATCCTCAGGGAACCCCTCCAGAAATCCCAGAAATCCTAAAAATCCCAAGGGAACCCCTCCAGAAATCCCAAAAACCTCCAGGGAACAACTCCAGAGATCCCAAAAATCCTCTAGAAATCCCAAAAACCCCTGGAGAACAACTCCAAAAATCCCCAGGGAACACCTCCAGAAATCCCAAAAATCTTCAGAGAGCACCTCCAGAAATCCCAAAAACCCCCAGGGAACAACTCCAAAAATCCCAAAATCCCAAGGGAACACCTCCAGAAATCCCAAAATCCTCAAGAAATCCCAAAAACCCCCAGGAATACCTCCAGAAATCCCCAGGGACCAACTCCAGAAATCCCAAAAATCCTCAGATAACACCTCCAGAAATCCCAAAAATCCTTATCAGGGAATAACTCCAGAAATCCCAAAAATCCCCAGGGAACACCTCCAGAAATCCCAAAAATCTTCAGAGAGCACCTCCAGAAATCCCAAAAATCCCCAGGGAACCCCTCCAGAAATCCCAAAAATTCTCCAGAAATCCCAAAAATCCTCAGAGAACCCCTCCAGAAATCCCAAAAATTCTCCAGAAATCCCAAAAATCCTCAGGGAACCCCTCCAGAAATCCCAAAAATTCTCCAGAAATCCCAAAAATCCTCAGAGAACCCCTCCAGAAATCCCAAAAATCCTCCAGAAATCCCAAAAACCCCCAGGGAACACCTCCAGAAATCCCATTTTCCTGGGAATTCCTTACTGGCAATTCCCCTTGGCTTTATAAGATTTAGAATTTCATTCCCACAAACTCGGGTTTTGCCTTCAAAAAATTGGGATTTCCTTTAAAAATCGGAATTTTTCTCTCTAAAAAAAAAACCTTTTTGGGTTCTGATTTCCCTTTAAAAAAAAAGGAATTTCCTTTAAAAATCAGAATTTCCCTTAAATCCTTCATTTCAACCTCATTTTTACCACCACTCTTATTTTTTCCTGGGATCAAAACAACGTGATAATCCCAAAAAAAACCACCCAAATTTCACCCTAAAAACCCCAAATTTCACCCTAAAAACCCAAATTTCACCCTAAAAACTCCCCTTCTTTTCTTCACACGTGGGATCTTCCATTCCCATGGAATTTTTGGGCTGGAAAAGTGGGAATTCCTTAATTTCTGCTGCAGTTACCCCTCGTACATGCCCATCCTGCAGAGAGCCATCGAGCTCTGGTACCACGACCCCGCCTGCACCACGCCCGTCCTCAAACTCATGGCTGAGCTGGTCCACAACAGGTGGGGAATTCCCAAAAATCTGGCATTTCCTGGAATTCTGCACCTGGGATCATTCTTTGTGCTTCTTGACCCAAAATCCCCATTTTTCCAACCAAATTCCCATTTTTTTCCCATTTTTTTTCCCATTTTTTTCCCATTTTTTCCTCCCATAAATCTATTTTTTCCCTCCAAAATCCAATTTTTTTCCTGTCTTAAATTCTATTAACAACAGGTAGGGAATTCCCAAAAATCTGGAATTTCCTGGAATTCTGCACCTGGGATCATTCTTTGTGCTTCTTGCCCCAAAATCCCCATTTTTCCAACCAAAAACCCCATTTTTTTCCTCCCTAAATCCATATTTTTCCCTTCTAAATCCCATTTTTTTCCTGTCTAAAATTCCATGTACAACAGGTAGGGAATTCCCAAAAATCTGGCATTTCCTGGAATTCTGCACCTGGGATCATTCTTTGTGGTTCCTGCCCCAAAATCCCCATTTTTTCCCCCAAATTCCTATTTTTTTCCCATTTTTTTCTCCCTAAATCCCATTTTTTTCCTCCATAAATCCCTTTTTTCCCCCCATTTTTGCCCCCCAAATCCCCTCCTTTTTTCCACTTTTCTCCCCCTAAATCCCCTTTTTTTCTCCCCTAAATCCATTTTTTCCTCCCTAAATCCCATTTTTTGCCCCTTAAACTCCATGTACAAAAAGTAAGAATTGCCAAAAATCCAGGATCTCATGGAATTCTGTGACTTGGAATGGGTGGGATCATTGTTTGTGCTTGTTGCCCCAAAATCCCCATTTTTTCCCCCAAATTCCCATTTTTTTTCCCATTTTTTCTCTCCCATTTTTTTTCTGTCTTAAATTCCATTAACAACAGGTAGGGAATTCCCAAAAATCTGGGATTTCCTGGAATTCTGCACCTGGGATCATTCTTTGTGGTTCCTGCCCCAAAATCCCCATTTTTTCCCCCAAATTCCTATTTTTTTCCCATTTTTTTCTCCCTAAATCCCATTTTTTTCCTCCATAAATCCCTTTTTCCCCCCCATTTTTGCCCCCCAAATTCACCATTTTTTTCCACTTTTCTCCCACCAAATCCCCTTTTTTTCTCCCCCAAATCCATTTTTTCCTCCCTAAATCCCATTTTTTCCCCCTTAAACAAGAAGTAAGAATTGCCAAAAATCCAGGATCTCATAGAATTCTGTGACTTGGAATGGGTGGGATCCTTGTTTGTGCTTGTTGCCCCAAAATTCCCATTTTTTTCCCCCAAATTCCTATTTTTTCCCATTTTTTTCTCCCTAAATCCGTATTTTTCCCTCCTAAATCCCAGTTTTTTTCTGTCTAAAATTCCATTTACAACAGGTAGGAATTCCCAAAAATCTGGGATTTCCTGGAATTCTGCACCTGGGATCATTCTTTGTGCTTCTTGCCCCAAAATCCCCATTTTTCCCCCAAACCCCCCATTTTTTTCCCATTTTTCCCCCCAAACCCCCCATTATTTCCCATTTTCCCCCATTATTTCCCATTTCCCCCCATTATTTCCCCCATTATTTCCCATTTTCCCCCATTATTTCCCATTTCCCCCCATTATTCCCCATTTCCCCCATTATTTCCCATTTCCCCCATTATTTCCCATTTCCCCCATTATTTCCCATTTCCCCCATTATTTCCCATTTTCCCCCATTATTTCCCATTTTCCCCCATTATTTCCCATTTCCCCCATTATTTCCCATTTCCCCCATTATTCCCATTTCCCCCATTATTTCCCATATTTCCCCCCATTATTTCCCATTTTTCCCCATTATTTCCCATTTTTCCCCCCAAACCCCCCATTATTTCCCATTTTCCCCCCATTATTTCCCATTCATTATTTCCCATTCATTATTTCCCATTTCCCCATTATTATTTCCCATTTTCCCCCATTATTTCCCATTCCCCCCATTATTCCCATTTCCCCCCCATTTATTTCCCATTTTTCCCCCATTATTTCCCATTTTCCCCCATTATTTCCCATTCCCCCATTATTTCCCATTTCCCCCATTATTTCCCATTTCCCTCCATTCTTTCCCATTTTCCCCCATTCTTTCCCATTTCCCCCATTATTCCCATTTTCCCCCCATTATTTCCCATTTTCCCCCATTATTTCCCATTTTCCCCCATTATTTCCCATTTTCCCCCATTTATTTCCCCATTTCCCCCATTATTCCCATTTTCCCCCTTTATTATTTCCCATTTTCCCCCATTATTCCCATTTCCCCCCCATTATTTCCCATTTTCCCCATTATTCCCGTTTCCCCCCATTATTTTCCGTATTTTCCCCCATTATTTCCCATTTCCCCCATTATTTCCCATTTCCCCCATTATTTCCCATTTTCCCCCATTATTTCCCATTTTCCCCCATTATTTCCCATTTTTCCCCCATTATTTCCCATTTCCCCCCATTATTTCCCATTTTCCCCCATTATTTCCCATTTTTCCCCCCAACCCCCCATTATTTCCCATTTTCCCCCATTCCCATTTTCCCCCATTATTTCCCATTTTTCCCCCATTATTATTTCCCATTTTCCCCATTATTTCCCATTTTTCCCCCATTATTATTTCCCATTTTCCCCCATTATTTCCCATTTCCCCCATATTTCCCATTTTCCCCCATTTTTTCCCATTCCCTCCCATTATTTCCCATTTTTACCCCCATTATTCCCATTTCCCCCCATTATTTCCCATTTCTCCCCCATTATTATTTCCCATTTTCCCCCATTATTATTTCCCATTTTCCCCCATTATTCCCATTTTCCCCCATTATTTCCCATTTCCCCCCATTATTTCCCATTATTCCCATTTTCCCCCATTATTATTTCCCATTTCCCCCCATTATTATTTCCCATTTCCCCCCATTATTCCCATTTTCCCCCCATTATTTCCCATTTCCCCCCAATTATTCCCATTTTCCCCCATTATTATTTCCCATTTTCCCCCATTATTCCCATTTCCCCCATTATTTCCCATTTTCCCCCCATTATTCCCATTTTCCCCCATTATTTCCCATTTCCCCCATTATTTCCCATTTCCCCCCATTATTCCCATTTCCCCCCATTATTTCCCATTTCCCCCATTATTTCCCATTTTCCCCATTATTTCCCATTTCCCCCCATTATTATTTCCCATTTCCCCCCATTATTTCCCATTTTCCCATTATTTCCCATTTTCCCCCATTATTTCCCATTTTCCCCCATTATTTCCCATTTTCCCCCATTATTATTTCCCCCATTATTTCCCGCATTATTCCCATTTCCCCCCATTATTTCCCATTTTCCCCCATTATTTCCCATTTCCCCCATTATTTCCCCCATTATTTCCCATTTTCCCCCATTATTTCCCATTTTCCCCCATTATTTCCCATTTCCCCCCATTATTTCCCATTTCCCCCATTATTTCCCATTTCCCCCATTATTCCCATTTCCCCCATTATTCCCATTCCCCATCCCCTGGCTCTCAGCATTCCCTGTTCCCAGGTCCCAGCGGCTGCAGTTCGATGTCTCCTCTCCCAACGGGATCCTGCTCTTCCGGGAGACCAGCAAGATGATCACCACCTACGGTGAGGGAGCCTGGGGAAAAACCCTGGAAAAACCATGGAAACATCCATGGATAAATCCTGGAAACATCCATGGGAAAAATCCTGGAAACATCCATGGATAAATCCTGGAAACATCTGGGAAAAATCCTGGAAACATCCATGGATTCATCCTGGAAACATCTGGGAAAAATCCTGGAAACATCCATGGATAAATCCTGGAAACATCTGGGAAAAACCCTGGAAACATCCATGGATAAATCCTGGAAACATTCTGGAAATATCCTTGGATAAATCCTGGATTCATCTGGGAAAAATCCTGGAAACATCCATGGATAAATCCTGGAAACATTCTGGAAACATCCATGGATAAATCCTGGAAACATCCATGGATAAATCCTGGATTCATCTGTGGATAAATCCTGGAAACATCCATGGATTCATCCTTGGATAAATCCTGGAAACATTCTGGAAACATCCATGGATAAATCCTGGAAACATCCATGGATAAATCCTGGAAACATCTGGGAAAAATCCTGGAAACATCTATGGATAAATCCTGGATTCATCTGGGAAAAATCCTGGAAACATCCATGGATAAATCCTGGATTCATCTGTGGATAAATCCTGGAAACATCCATGGATTCATCCTGGAAACATCTGGGAAAAATCCTGGAAACATCCATGGATAAATCCTGGAAACATCTGGGAAAAATCCTGGAAACATCCATGGATAAATCCTGGAAACATTCTGGAAATATCCTTGGATAAATCCTGGAAACATCCATGGATAAATCCTGGAAACACCTGGGAAAAATCCTGGAAACATCCATGTTTGATAAATCCTGGAAACATTCTGGAAACATCCATGGATAAATCCTGGAAACATCTGGGAAAAATCCTGGAAACATCCATGGATTCATCCTGGAAACATCCTTGGATAAATCCTGGAAGCATCCTGGATTCATCCATGGGTAAATCCTGGAAATGTCCTGAAAACATCCTGGATTCATCTGTGGATAAATCCTGGAAACATCCTTTGATACATTCTGGAAAAATCCTGGATTTGTCCATGGATAAATCCTGGAAACATCCTGGATTCATCCTTGGATAAATCCTGGAAACATTCTGGAAACATCCTGGATTCATCCATGGATAAAAATCCTGGAAACATCCGTGGATAAATCCTGGAAAAATCCTGAAAAGCCCTGGATTCATCCATGGGTAAATCCTGGAAACATCTTGATTTGTCCTGGAAACATCCAGGATTCATCCATGGAAAAATTCTGACATTTTGGGTTGTAATGGGCTTGAAATCCCATCCAGTTTGGAATTCAAATCACAGAATGGTTTGGCTTGGAATGGATTTGAAATCCCATCCCCATTCCCAGATTTTGGATTGGAATGGGTTTGAATCCCATCTAGTTCTCACCTCCTGTGGTTGAGAGCTGGAGAGGAAAGGCAGAAATAATTCCCAAATTTTGGGTCAGAATGGATTTTAAATCCCATCCCAGTTCCCAGATTTTGGATGGGAACAGATTTGAAATCCCATTCACTTCCTATCCCATTTCCCAGATTTTTCATGGGAATGGATTTGAAATCCCATCCAGTTTGGAATTCATGGGATCATGAAATGTGTTGGAATGGATTTTGTATCTCATCCAAGTTCCCAGATTTTGGCTGGGAATGGACTTTACCCCCTGGGGCAGTTTGGAAGCCCTGGCACGGTGATTCCAACCACGAGGGTTGGAGATGAACAACATAAATAATTCCCAAATTTTGGATGGGAATGAATTTTGAGCCCTGGGTGGTTTGGAGGCCCCGGCACTGTGATTCCAACCATGAGGGCTGGAGATGAACAACATAAATAATTCCCAGATTTTGGTTGGGATGGATTTTCAGTCCTGGGGCAGTTTGGATCCCCTGGCACGGTGATTCCAACCATGACAATTGGAGATAAACAACATAAATAATTCCCAGATTTTGGCTGGGATGGATTTTCAGTCCTGGGGTGGTTTGGATCCCCCGGCACGGTGACCCCAACCATGAGGGCTAGAGAGGAACAGTGTAAATAATTCCCAGATTTTGGATGGAAATTATTTTCAGTCCTGGGGTGGTTTGGAGGCCCTGGCACGGTGATTCCAACTATGACAATTGGAGATGAACAACATAAATAATTCCCAGATTTTGGCTGGGATGGATTTTCAGTCCTGGGGCGGTTTGGATCCCCCGGCACGGTGACCCCAACCGGGAATTCCCGCAGGGAATCGCATCCTGACGCTGGGGGAGGTGCCCAAGGACCAGGTGTACGCGCTGAAGCTGAAGGGAATCTCCATCTGCTTCTCCATGCTGAAGGCGGCGCTGAGCGGCAGCTACGTCAACTTCGGCGTCTTCCGGCTGTACGGCGACGACGCGCTGGACAACGCGCTGCAGACCTTCATCAAGCTGCTGCTGTCCATCCCCCACAGCGACCTGCTGGTCAGAGACTGGGACTGGGGTGTCCTCAGGGACTGGGGTGTCCTGGGATTGGGGTGTCCTCTGGGATTGGGGTGTCACAGACATTGGGGTGTCACAGACATTGGGAATGTCCCACAGCGCGCTGCAGACCTTCATCAAGCTGCTGCTGTCCATCCCCCACAGCGACCTGCTGGTCAGAGAGAGCCCTCAGGGACTGGGGTGTCCTGGGATTGGGGTGTCACTGGGATTGGGGTGTCACTGGGGTTGGGGTGTCACAGACATTGGGAATGTCCCACAACGCGCTGCAGACCTTCATCAAGCTGCTGCTGTCCATCCCCCACAGCGACCTGCTGGTCAGACATGGGGCTGGGGTGTCCTCAGGGATTGGGGTGTTACAGACATTGGGGTGTCACAGGGATTGGGGTGTCACAGACATTGGGGTGTCACAGACATTGGGAATGTCCCACAACGCGCTGCAGACCTTCATCAAGCTGCTGCTGTCCATCCCCCACAGCGACCTGCTGGTCAGAGACAGGGACTGGGGTGTCACAGACATGGGGCTGGGGTGTCCTCTGGGATTGGGGTGTCACAGGATTGGGGTGTCACAGGATTGGGGTGTCACTGGGGTTCCAGGGATCAGGAGAAGTCCCAAAGATCAGGAGCATGTCAGGGACTGAGAGCATTTCAGGATAGGGAGAGTCCCTGGGATTGGGGTGTCACAGGATTGGGGTGTCACAGGGATTGGGGTGTCACTGGGATTGGGGTATCCTGGAATTGGGGTGTCCTGGGATTGGGGTGTCCTGGGACTGGGGTGTCCTCAGGGATTGGGGTGTCCTGGGATTGGGGTGTTACAGGATTGGGGTGTCCTCTGGGATTGGGGTGTCCTGGGATTGGGGTGTCACAGGATTGGGGTGTCCTGGGATTGGAGGTGTCACAGGATTGGGGTGTCCTGGGATTGGGGTGTCACAGGATTGGGGGTGTCACAGGATTGGGGTGTCACTGGGATTGGGGGTGTCACTGGGATTGGGGTGTCCTCTGGGATTGGGGTGTCACTGGGACTGGGGGTGTCACTGGGATTGGGGTGTCACTGGGATTGGGGTGTCACAGACATTGGGGTGTCACTGGGATTGGGGTGTCACTGGGATTGGGGGTGTCACAGGGATTGGGGTGTCACAGGATTGGGGTGTCCTGGGATTGGGGGTGTCACAGGATTGGGGTGTCACAGGATTGGGGTGTCACTGGGATTGGGGTGTCACAGGATTGGGGGTGTCACAGGATTGGGGGTGTCCTGGGATTGGGGTGTCCTGGGATTGGGGTGTCCTCTGGGATTGGGGTGTCCTGGGATTGGGGTGTCACAGGATTGGGGTGTCACAGGATTGGGGTGTCCTGGAATTGGGGTGTCACTGGGACTGGGGGTGTCCCTGGGGTTCCAGGGATCAGGAGCATTTCAGGGACCGGGAGCATCCCTGGGATCAGAGGAATCCCCATTCCCAGATTTTAGGTTGGAATGATTTGAAATCCCATCCACTTTGGAATTCATGGGATCATGAAATGTGTTGGACAGGAGAAGAGGAAACTACATAAATAATTCCCAAAATTTTGTGAGGGAATGGATTTGAATTCCCATCCCAATTGCCAGATTCTGGGTTGGAATGGAAAAAGGAGAAATCTGTTGGAATGGGAGAGAAGGAAAATGGGAAATGTGGAATGAGAGAGAAGGAAAAAGGAATTTTGGGAAGAGGGGTGAGAAAATTCCAGGAGAATTTTAGGAATGTTCAGCCTAGGATGACTGAAGGGAGGTGGAATTGGAATTGGTGGAATTGGAATTGGAATTGGAATTGGAATTGGAGTTGGAATTGGAATTGGTGGAATTGGAATTGGAATTGGAATTGGAATTGGTGGAATTGGAATTGGAATTGGAATTGGAATTGGTGGAATTGGAATTGGAATTGGAATTGGAATTGGTGGAATTGGAATTGGAATTGGAATTGGAATTATTGGAATTGGAATTGGAATTGGAATTGGTGGAATTGGAATTGGTGGAATTGGAGTTGGAATTGGTGGAATTGGAATTGGAATTGGTGGAATTGGAATTGGTGGAATTGGAATTGGAATTGGAATTGGTGGAATCGGAATCGGAATTGGAATTGGAATTGGAATTGGAATTGGTGGAATTGGAATTGGAATTGGAATTGGAATTGGAGTTGGAATTGGAATTGGAATCGGAATTGGAATTGGAATCGGCATTGGAATTGGAATTGGAACTGGGAGAGGATTTTCCCAGGGATGGACACAGGGGATGCCACCAGAGGTTCCAGAGGATTTTCAGGAGTGGATTTTCCGGGTTTTCCGCAGGATTATCCCAAACTGAGCCAATCCTACTATTCCCTGCTGGAAGTGCTGACCCAGGACCACATGAACTTCATCGCCAGCCTGGAGCCGCACGTGATCATGTACATCCTGTCCTCCATCTCCGAGGGGCTCACCGCGCTCGGTACGGCGGGAGCGGGGCGGGGCCGGGGCTTGGGGTTCGGGAATTGGGGTTTGGGATTCGGGGTTTGGGAGTTTGGGGTTTGGGATTCGGGAATTGGGATTCGGGAATTTGGGATTTGGGAGTTTGGGATTTGGGAATTTGGGGTTTGGGAATTCGGGAATTTGGGGTTTGGGATTTGGGATTCGGGAATCGGGATTCTGGGATTCGGGGTTTGGGATTTGGGAATTCGGGAATTTGGGGTTTGGGATTTGGGAATTGGGAATTTGGGGTTTGGGATTTGGGATTCGGGAATTGGGATCAGGATTTGGGAATTTGGGGTTTGGGGTTTGGGAATTGGGAGTTTGGGATTTGGGAATTGGGAATTTGGGGTTTGGGATTTGGGATTCGGGATTTGGGAATTGGGATTCTGGGATTCAGGACTTGGGATTTGGGAATTCGGGATTCTAGGATTTGGGATTTGGGATTTGGGATTCGGGAATTGGGATTTGGGAATTGGGATTCGGGAATTGGAATTTGGGATTTGGGATTCGGGAATTGGGATTCTGGGATTCGGGAATTTCGGGATTCTGGGATTCGGGGTTTGGGATTCGGGATTCGGGAATTGGGATTTGGGAATTCGGGATTTGGGATTCGGGATCGGGGTTTGGGATTCGGGGTTTGGGGTTTGGGATTTGGGAATTGGGAATTCGAAATTAAGGATTCGGGAATTGGGATTCAGGATTTGGGAATTGGGATTTGGGAATTGGGATTTGGGATTCAGGGTTTGGGAATTCAGGAATTTGGGGTTTGGGATTCGGGAATTGGGAATTGTGATTTGGGATTTGGGAATTCGGGGTTTGGGATTCGGGAATTGGGATCTGGGATTCGGGAATTGGGATTGGGATTCGGGATTTGGGAATTGGGATTTGGGAATTCGGGATTCGGGAATTCAGGAATTCAGGGATTTGGGATTCGGGGTTTGGGAATTTGGGATTCGGGGTTTGGGATTCTGGGATTTGGGAATTGGGGTTTGGGAGTTCAGGAATTTGGGGTGTGGGATTCGGGAATTGGGATTTGGGATTCGGGAATTCGGGGTTTGGGATTCGGGGTTTGGAATTCGGGATTTGGGATTTGGGAATTCGGGATTTGGGAATTCGGGGTTTGGGAATTTGGGATTCGGGATTTGAGAATTTTTGAGTTCAGGATTTGGGATTTCAGAATTCAGGAATTTGGGATTCAGGAATCTGGGAATTGGGGATCTGGAATTCGGGAATTCGGGAATCTGGGATTCAGGATTTGGGAATTTGAGATTCAGGAATTTGGAATTCGGAATTCGGAATTCAGGATTTGGGAATTGGGATTTGGGAATTCAGGAATCTGGGATTTGGAATTAAGGATTTGGGAATTTGGGGATTTGGGGATTTGGGATTCAGGAATTTGGGAATTCGGGATTTCGGGATTTTAGGAATTCAGGAATTTGGGATTTGGGAATCCAGGATTTTGGGATTTCAGAATTTGGGGATTTGAGAATTCTGGAATTTCGAATTCGGAATTAGGGAATCCAGGAATTCAGGATTTGGGAATTCCCATTTTCCATGGTGTGCACGGGGTGCTGCTCCTGCCTGGACCACATCGTCACCTACCTGTTCCAAACCCCATTTTAACCCCATTTCCCCCATTTTAACCCCATTTTTATCCCATATTTTCCCATTTTTCCCCCATTTTAACCCCATTTTTATCCCATATTTTTCCCCCATTTTAACCCCATTTTTATCCCATATTTTCCCATTTTTATCCCATTTTTACCCCATTTTTACCCCTCAGACACCATGGTGTGCACGGGCTGCTGCTCCTACCTGGACCACATCGTCACCCACCTGTTCCAAACCCCATTTTAACCCCATTTCCCCCATTTTTACCCCGTTTTTGCCCATTTCAGACACCATGGTGTGCACAGGGTGCTGCTCCTGCCTGGACCACATCGTCACCCACCTGTTCCAAACCCCATTTTAACCCAATTTCCCCCATTTTAACCCCATTTTTATCCCATTTTAACCCCATTTTAACCCCATATATACTATTTTTTTCCCATTTTTACCCCTCAGACACCATGGTGTGCACAGGCTGCTGCTCCTGCCTGGACCACATCGTCACCCACCTGTTCCAAACCCCATTTTAACTCAATTTCCCCCATTTTAACCCCATTTTAACCCCATTTTTATCCCATTTTAACCCCATTTTAACCCCATTTTTACCCCACAGACACCATGGTGTGCACGGGCTGCTGCTCCTGCCTGGACCACATCGTCACCCACCTGTTCCAAACCCCATTTTAACCCAATTTCCCCCATTTTAACCCCATTTTAACCCCATTTCCCCATTTTAACCCCATATATACTATTTTTTTCCCATTTTTACCCCTCAGACACCATGGTGTGCACGGGGTGCTGCTCCTGCCTGGACCACATCGTCACCTACCTGTTCAAGCAGCTCTCGCGCAGCACCAAGAAGAGATCGACGCCGCTGGCGCAGGAGAGCGACCGGTTCCTGCACATCATGCAGCAGCACCCCGAGATGATCCAGCAGGTGGGGCCCAGACACACCTGGGGAGGGGAGAAATACATGGGGAGGGGAAAAAATACATGGGGAGGGGAAAAATACATGGGGAGGGGAAAAAATACATGGGGAGGGGAAAAATACATGGGGAGACAAAAAATATGTGGGGAGGGAAAAAAATGCCTGGGGAGGGGAAAAAATTCACCTGGGAAGGGGAAAAAATTCTACCTGAGAAGGGAAAAAATACCTGGGGAGGGGAAAAAATACCTGGGGAGGGGAAAAAATTCACCTGGGAAGGGAAAAAAATACATGGGGAGGGGAAAAATACATGGGGAGGGGAAAAATACATGGGGAGGGGAAAAAATACATGGGGAGGGGAAAAATACATGGGGAGGGGAAAAAATTCACCTGGCAAGGGGAAAAAATTCTAACTGAGAAGGGAAAAAATACCTGGGGAGGGGAAAAAATACCTGGGGAGGGGAAAAATACCTGGGGAGGGGAAAAAATTCACCTGGGAAGGGGAAAAAATTCTACCTGAGAAGGGAAAAAATACCTGGGGAGGGGAAAAAATACCTGGGGAGGGGAAAAAATACATGGGGAGGGGAAAAATATCTGGGGAGGGTAAAAATACCTGGGGAGACTAAAAACTACCTAGGGAGGGGAAAGCAATATAGGGGGGGCTCAAAAAAATACCTGGGGAGACCAAAAAATACCTGGAGAAGGGAAAAAATACATGAGGAGACTGAAAAATACCTGGGGAGGGGAAAGCAATACAGGGGGGGTCCAAAAAATAGCAGGGGAGACCAAAAAATACCTAGGGAGGGGAAAAAATTCACCTGGGAAGGGAAAAATACCTGGGGAGGGGAAAAATATCTGGGGAGGGGAAAAATATCTGGGGAGGGGAAAGAAATACAGGGGAGGTTCCAAAAAATAGCTGGGGAGACCAAAAAATACCTGGGGAGGGGAAAAATACATGGGGAGGGGAAAAAATACCTGGGGAGACAAAAAAATAACCTGGGGAGGGTAAAAAGTACACCTGGGAAGGGGAAAATATACCTGGGGAGGGGAAAAAATAGATGGGGAGACTGAAAAATACCTGGGGAGACTGAAAAATACCTGGGGAGGAGAAAGCAGTATAGGGGGGGCTCCAAAAAATACCAGGGGAGACCAAAAAATAACTGGGGAGGGGAAAAATACATGGGGACACCAAAAAATATCTGGGGAGGGGAAAAGATACCTGGGGAGGGCAAAAAAATTTGGGATTGATGGGATCCATGGGATTGGGATTTGGGACAAGAGGGGATTTATGGGATGGGATTTATAGGATTTGGGGGATTTATGGGGTGGGATGGAATCCATGAGATTGGGATTTGGGATGGGGTGGAATTTGTGATGGGATCTGTGGGGATGGGACAGAATTTGGGATTGGATTGGTGCTGAGCTGGGATCCATGGGATCAATGGGATTGGGATGAGATTTGGGATTTGGGATTTGGGATAGGATTTGGGATGGGATGGGATCCATGGGCTGGGATCCAAGGGATCCATGGGATTGGGATGAGATTTGGGATTTGGGATTTGGGATGGGATGGGATGGGATGGGATGGGATGGGATGGGATGGGATGGGATGGGATGGGATGGGATGGGATCCATGGAATTTATGGGGTTGGGATGGGATCCCAGGGATCCATGGGATTGGGGTTTGGGATGGGATGGAATTTGTGATGGGATGCATGGGGTCTGTGGGAATGGGATGGAATTTGGGATTGGATTTGGGATTGGATTTGGGCTGGGCTGGGATCCGTGGGATTGGCATCCATGGGCTGCAATCCACAGGATTTGGGATTTGGGATCTGGGATCTGGGGTGAGGGGCCGTGCCCTTTAACCCCTTGGTGCCCGCAGATGCTCTCCACGGTGCTGAACATCATCATCTTCGAGGACTGCCGGAACCAGTGGTCCATGAGCCGGCCCCTGCTCGGCCTCATCCTGCTCAACGAGAAGGTGCGGGAGCGGCTCCGGGACCGCGGGGTCGCCCCGGGATGGTCCTTGGGGTGGTCCTTGGGGTGGGATGGTCCTTGGGATGGTCCTTGGGGTGGTCCTTGGGAATGGTCCTTGGGGTGGAATGGTCCTTGGGAATGATCCTTGGGATGGAATGGTCCTTGGGAATGATCCAGTGCATGGAATGATCCTTGGGAATCATCCTTGGGATGGAATGATCCTTGGGAATCATCCTTGGGATGGAATGGTCCTTGGGAATCATCCTTGGGATGGAATGGTCCTTGGGATGGTCCTTGGGATGATCCAATGGATGGAATGGTCCTTGGGATGGAATGGTCCTTGGGAATCATCCTTGGGATGGAATGGTCCTTGGGAATCGTCCTTGGGATGGAATGGTCCTTGGGATGGTCCTTGGGGTGGAACGGTCCTTGGGGATGATCCTTGGGATGATCCAGTGGGTGGAATGATCCTTGGGATGATCCTTGGGATGGTCCTTGGGATGGAATGATCCTTGGGATGGTCCTTGGGATGGAATGGTCCTTGGGATGGTCCTTGGGATGGAATGGTCCTTGGGAATGATCCAGTGGATGGAATGGTCCTTGGGAATCATCCTTGGGATGGAATGATCCTTGGGATGGTCTTTGGGATGGAATGGTCCTTGGGATGGAATGGTCCTTGGGAATGATCCTTGGGATGGTCCTTGGGATGGTCCTTGGGGTGGAATGGTCCTTGGGAATCATCCTTGGGATGGAATGATCCTTGGGAATCATCCTTGGGAATGGTCCTTGGGATGATCCTTGGGATGGAATGATCCTTGGGAATGATCCTTGGGATGGTCCTTGGGATGGAATGGTCCTTGGGATGGTCCTTGGGATGGAATGGTCCTTGGGATGGTCCTTGGGATGATCCAGTGGATGGAATGGTCCTTGGGATGATCCTTGGGATGGAATGGTCCTTGGGATGGTCCTTGGGATGATCCACTGGGTGGAATGATCCTTGGAATGATCCAGTGGGTGGAATGATCCTTGGGAATGATCCTTGGGATGGAATGATCCTTGGGAATGATCCTTGGGATGGAATCATCCTTGGGATGATCCTTGGGATGGAATGGTCCTTGGGATGATCCTTGGGATGGAATGGTCCTTGGGAATAATCCAGTGGATGGAATGGTCCTTGGGAATCATCCTTGGGATGGAATGATCCTTGGGGATGATCCTTGGGATGATCCTTGGGATGATCCACTGGGTGGAATGATCCTTGGGAATGATCCTTGGGATGGAATCATCCTTGGGATGATCCTTGGGATGGAATGATCCTTGGGATGATCCTTGGGATGATCCTTGGGATGATCCAATGGATGATCCTTGGAATGTCCCATGGCCAGGATCATCCTTGGAATGATTCCGTGCATAGAATGATCCTTGGGATGATCCTTGGGATGTCCCGTAGCCGAGATCATCCTTGGAATATCCAAAGCCAAGATGATCCTTGGAATGATCCTTGGAAAGATCTTTGGAATGATCCCATGGCCAGGATGATCCTTGGAATGATCCTTGGAATAATCCTTAGGATGATCTTGGAATGATCTGATGCTCGGGATGATCCTTGGAATATCCAAAGCCAGGATCATCCTTGGAATGTCCCATGGCTGGGATCATCCTTGAAATAATCCTTGGGATGATCCTTGGGATGATCTTTGGGATGATCCTTGGGATGATCCTTGGGATGATCCTTGGGATTATCTTTGGGATGATCTTTGGGATGATCCTTGGGATGATCCTTGGGATGATCCTTGGGATGATCTTTGGGATGATCCTTGGGATGATCCTTGGGATGATCCTTGGGATGATCTTTGGGATGATCCTTGGGATGATCCTTGGGATGATCCTTGGGATGATCCTTGGGATGATCTTTGGGATGATCCTTGGGATGATCCTTGGGATGATCCTTGGGATGATCCTTGGGATGATCTTTGGGATGATCCTTGGGATGTCCAAAGCCAGGATCGTCCTTGGAGCTGCACAATCCCAACCCCATCCCTCCAAATTCTGGGACGCTCCCTCCTTGCTCTCAGCATCCTGTGGGGTGGGGTGGGGTGGGGTGGGGTGAGCTCCATCCCAAACCCCAATCCCATGGAGTTAACCCCTGACTGTCCTGTCCCCAATCCCATGGAGTTAACCCCTCGCTGTCCTGTCCCCAATCCCATGGAGTTAACCCTTTGCTGTCCTGCCCCCAATCCCATGGAGTTAACCCTTTGCTGTCCTGCCCCCAATCCCATGGAGTTAACCCTTTGCTGTCCTGCCCCTCAATCCCATGGAGTTAACCCCTCATTGGCCTGTTCCCAATCCCATGGAGTTAACCCCTCGCTGTCCAGACCTCAAATCCCAATCCCATGGAGTTAACCGTTTGCTGTCCTGTCCCTCAATCCCATGGAGTTAACCCCTCACTCTCCTGCCCCCAAACCCCAATCCCATGGAGTTAACCCCTGACTGTCCTGTCCCCAATCCCATGGAGTTAACCCCTCGCTCTCCTGTCCCCAATCCCATGGAGTTAACCCCTCGCTGTCCTGCCCCCAGTACTTCTCGGACCTGCGGAACAGCATTGTGAACAGCCAGCCCCCCGAGAAGCAGCAGGCCATGCACCTGTGCTTCGAGAACCTGATGGAGGGCATCGAGCGCAACCTGCTCACCAAGAACAGGGACAGGTGGGATTTATGGGATTTATGGGATTTATGGGATAATGGGATCCATGGGGCATCGAGCGCAACCTGCTCACCAAGAACAGGGACAGGTGGGATTTATGGGATTTATGGGATAATGGGATCCATGGGGCATCCAGTGCAACCTGCTCACCAAGAACAGGGACAGGTGGGATTTTATGGGATTTATGGGATCCATGGGGCATCGAGCGCAACCTGCTCACCAAGAACAGGGACAGGTGGGATTTATGGGATTTATGGGATTTATGGGATAATGGGATCCATGGGGCATCGAGCGCAACCTGCTCACCAAGAACAGGGACAGGTGGGATTTATGGGATTATGGGATTTATGGGATCCATGGGGCATCGAGCGCAACCTGCTCACCAAGAACAGGGACAGGTGGGATTTATGGGATTTATGGGATAATGGGATCCATGGGGCATCCAGTGCAACCTGCTCACCAAGAACAGGGACAGGTGTGTGGGGTCAGGGGGTTTATGGGATTTATGGGATTATGGGATTTATGGGATCTATGGGGCATCGAGCGCAACCTGCTCACCAAGAACAGGGACAGGTGGGATTTATGGGATTTATGGGATAATGGGATCCATGGGGCATCGAGCGCAACCTGCTCACCAAGAACAGGGACAGGTGGGATCTATGGGATTTATGGGATTTATGGGATAATGGGATCCATGGGGCATCGAGCGCAACCTGCTCACCAAGAACAGGGACAGGTGTGTGGGGTCAGGGGGTTTATGGGATTTATGGGATTATGGGATTTATGGGATCCATGGGGCATCGAGCGCAACCTGCTCACCAAGAACAGGGACAGATGGGATTTTATGGGATTTATGGGATAATGGGATTTATGGGATAATGGGATCCATGGGGCATCCAGCGCAACCTGCTCACCAAGAACAGGGACAGGTGGGATTTTATGGGATTTATGGGATTTATGGGATAATGGGATTTATGGGGCATCGAGCGCAACCTGTTCACCAAGAACAGGGACAGGTGGGATTTATGGGATTTATGGGATCATGGGATGGGATTTGGGATGGGATTTATGAGATGGGATAATGGGATTTGGGGCATCGAGTGCAACCCTCACCAAGAACAGGGACAGGTGGAGTCCTGGGATCATGAGATTTGGGATGGGATAATGGGATGGGATCCATGGGATCATGGGATGGGATTTATGGGATGGGATCATGGGATGGGATTTGGGATGGGAGTTTAAATATCCACACCTTCCACAATCCCAGGGGGTCCAGGCTGGCCTGGGACACTTTTAGGGATGCAGAAACAAATTATTTCCCTCTGGGAATCCCATCCCATTATCCCATCCCATATCCCATATCCCATCCCATCCATTATCCCATCTCATCCCATTATCCCACCCCATTATCCCATTATCCCACCCCATTATCCCATCCCATCCCATCCATTATCCCATCCCATCATCCCATTATCCCATCCCATCCCATCATCCCATCATCCCCATTATCACATATCCCATCCCATCCCATCATCCCATCCCATCCCATCCATTATCCCATCCCATCCCATTATCCCACCCCATTATCCCACCCCATTATCTCATTATCCCACCCCATTATCCCATCCCATCCCATTATCCCATCCCATTATCCCATCCCATTATCCCATCCCATTATCCCACCCCATTATCCCACCCATTATCCCACCCCATTATCCCATTATCCCACCCCATTATCCCATTATCCCATTATCCCATCCTATCCCATTATCCCATCCCATTATCCCACCCCATTATCCCATCCCATTATCCCATCCCATCCCATTATCCCATCCCATTATCCCATCCCATTATCCCACCCCATTATCCCATCCCATCCCACCCCATTATCCCATCCCATCCCATCCATTATCCCATCCCATCCCATTATCCCACCCCATTATCCCATCCCATTATCCCACCCCATTATCCCATTATCCCACCCCATTATCCCACCCCATTATCCCATCCCACCCAATTATCCCATCCCATTATCCCATCCCATTATCCCACCCCATTATCCCATTATCCCATCCCACCCCATTATCCCATCCCATTATCCCATCCCATTATCCCACTCCACCCCATTATGCCACCCCATTATCCCATTATCCCGTTATCCCACTATCCCACCCCATTATCCCATTATCCCACCCCATTATCCCATCCCATCCATTATCCCATCCCATTATCCCATCCCATTATCCCATCCCATTATCCCATCCCATTATCCCATCCCACCCCATTATCCCACCCCATTATCCCATTCCATATCCCATATCCCATCCCATCCCATCCCCATTATCCCATCCCATTATCCCATTATCCCATTATCCCAGTATCCCATCCCATCCCATTATCCCATCCCACCCCATTATCCCATCCCATTATCCCATCCCATTATCCCATCCCATTATCCCATTATCCCATTATCCCATCCCATTATCCCATCCCACCCATTATCCCACCCCATTATCCCGTCCCATTATCCCATCCCATATCCCATATCCCATCCCATCCCATCCATTATCCCATCCCATCCCATTATCCCACCCCATTATCCCATCCCATTATCCCATCCCATCCCATTATCCCATCCCATTATCCCATTATCCCATCCCATTATCCCATCCCATTATCCCAGTATCCCATCCCATCCATTATCCTTTCCCATTATCCCTTTATCCCATTATGCCATTATCCCACCCCATTATCCCATCCCATCCCATTATCCCACCCCATTATCCCATCCCATTATCCCATTATCCCATTATCCCATTATCCCATTATCCCATTATCCCATTATCCCATTATCCCATTATCCCATCATCCCATCATCCCATCATCCCATTATCCCATTATCCCATTATCCCATTATCCCATCCCATTATCCCATCCCATTATCCCGTTATCCCACTATCCCACCCCATTATCCCATTATCCCACTATCCCACCCCATTATCCCACTATCCCACCCATCCCATTATCCCATTATCCCATTCCATTATCCCATTATCCCATCCCATCCCATCCATTATCCCACCCCATTATCCCATTATCCCACTATCCCACCCCATTATCCCACTATCCCACCCCATTATCCCACTATCCCACCCCATTATCCCATTATCCCATTATCCCATTATCCCATTATCCCATCCCACCCCATTATCCCACCCATTATCCCACCCCATTTTCCCATCCCACCCCATTATCCCATCCCGTTATCCCACTATCCCACCCCATTATCCCACCCCATTATCCCGTTATCCCACTATCCCACTATCCCACTATCCCACCCCACCATCAATCCCCGCATCTCTCCCCCCTCCCACCAACCCAAACCCCTGACGGGAAGCGCTGCAGGACCCACCTCCCACATTCCCTGAGCCCACCCCAGCCCCACCCACCCACCCACCCAGCCGTGATTCCGGAGCTGTGCCCTGACAGCTGCTCCCCCCAGGTTCACCCAGAACCTGTCGGCGTTCCGGAGGGAGGTCAACGACTCCATGAAGAACTCGAGCTACGGCGTCAACAGCAACGACATGATGAGCTGACACTGCCAGCCTGGAGCAGCCACCCTCCCCAGAGGGAGCAGCAGCCTCAGCTCACCTGGGCAGGTGTTTTCCCATGGGGAAGGGACAGAATCCAGGTGCAGGAATTCCAAGGTGTTGTCTCTCTCTTTATTTTTTTTTTTTTTTTCCTTCCCCTCCTGGTCGGAATGTGGAACCCGCCAGAGCGAGAAACGCCTGCCTTGTATAAAAAACAAACAAACAAACAAAACAAAAAAAAAAAAAAAAAAAAAAATGTACATTTTTTCATAACATTTTGGAGCAAGGTTTATATTGAGTTTCAGAAAAATGAGAGAAAAAAAAAAAAAGACAAAAAAAAAAAAAAAAAAAAAGCGCGAAAAAATCACAAAAAAAAAAAACAACACAAAAAAACCAAAACGATTTAAAAAAAAAAAAAAATACAAAAAAAAAACAAAAAAAAAGACAAAAAGGAAAAAAAAAAAAAAAACAAAGTGTGATTGAAATTTTTACAGAGTCTGGTGCACCCAGTGCTGGTGTGAGGGTTGTGAATGTGAGTGAGGAAAGTGTGGCCTGAGCTTTATGGGCAGGGGGTGGCTGTGTGAAAGTGCAGAGATCTATTTAGTGAGACAAGCTGTAGAGAGAAGCAAAAAAACTCAAACAACACAAAAAAAACCACAAAATAAATAATAAAAAAAAACAAAAAAAAAAAAATTAAGAATAATAATATTAATAATAATAAAAAAAAAATCCACCACAAAAAAAAAAAAAAAAAGGCATTGTAAAATTCCAAATGTATATTTTTTCTTATTAAGAAGCCCCCCTCAAGAAGAAGAAAAAAAAAAAAAAAAAAAAAAAAAAAATTCA